>NW_004797747.1:320188-321250 GCF_000002075.1 Aplysia californica
CTCTCTCTCTCTCTCTTTCACGCCCCCTTTCTACCTCTCCCACTCCTTTCTTTCTTTTTTTCTGTTTGGTTTACCAATCTATTATCTTACCAGCATACCATTGTCCTGTTTGTGACCTTGTTCCCTCAGGTTTTACCACTTGTTCATTACTGTGGAGAACCACTATATGACTACCCTTCAGAGACAGTGGAACATCATCTGTTCTTCTGTAGAAAACTAACTGATTTGAGAGGATGTTTTCTTCCCTAGCTCCCCCACACGTCTAGCTGCTTCTACTCCTCAAGACAACAATTAGAACAGACCTGCAGCTGTTGTAGAATGGCATAATAATAATAATAATAATAGATAGCATTGTATAGCGCATATCCCCGCTCAACAGCAGGCTCTATGCGCTTTACACTATATTGTTACCCCAGCAGACCATAGAACACTCTGAAACATTCTCAGCTTCCCGGGAAGCATACAGTGCAAGCAGCTGATTAAGCGCTCAAACACTAACAAACTGACAAGATCTTTCTGTCTATAGCCGGGTACCCATTCCCACCTGGGTGAAGTGAGGAAAATTCGTGTAAAGCGCCTTTCCCAAGGACACAATGTCGGGCCCTTGACGGGATTCGAACCCACAACCTTACGGTTGCGAGTCCGAGAGCCTAAAATGCAGAAGAGTTAACACTCAGATGCTACTGGGTCACTAACAACTCTCTTTGACTTTGGATTTACTCTTAGACTCACGCAGGCTTTGTCCTTGTCAGCAACAGAGGAGGAGAGTGATTTCCCTTCACTTCAGTGGCTTCAGTGTACTTTGGTTCGACAAACATTCGGACTTGTAATTTTGAGGGTCTTATTTTTTTCCGTCTTGATTTTGTTTTGAGAGAAAAACTGAGACGGGGGGGGGAAGACGTTGAGAGTTTCTGAATTGTTTTTGTATTTGTATAAAGCATCACAAATTTTTATTTATTTTATATGATAGAATGGAAAAAGGAAATGCTCACTGTTATCGTTGGTAGTAGCAGCAGAAGCAACAGCAATAACAGAAACAGCAACAACAACAACAACAGCAGC
>NW_004797747.1:321985-324329 GCF_000002075.1 Aplysia californica
ATATATATACCAGAAGTGCGTCTATCCTTGCATCCACTTCTCAGCCGTCTTTATTGTGAGTAGCACCATGTCAACATGTCAATGTTTGAAATTGCAACAAATGAAAGCAAATTGTGTGAGTGTGATCTGAACCTAATTTGCATAATATGCAGATGTGCAAGAATAAAATTTCGTTTGTCCATCCAATGACTAAGCTTTTTACTGTAAGTACATCCGTGTATGCAAATGTTTGTACGTGTGTGTGTGTGTGTGTGTGTGTGTGTGTGTGTGTGTGTGTGTGTGTGTGTGTGTGTGTGTGTGTGTTTTTTGGTACAGTGACATCATTGTGTTTTAATTACACTCGGCTTCAAAGATAAAGAAATATTAACCCTTTTTTAATAACTCTCGAATTTATTTTTTGAATTTTTTTTTAAATTTTGATTATCTGCTGAGGTGTGTTTCGATCAATAAAGGTGTAACGTCTGTGTGTTTTCTTTTCTTTCAACAGCGATTAAGAGTCTTCGCAAGTTGAATCTGAACAGCACTAACTTGTCGGCACTAACATTTGAAGGACTCAAGGTTTGTATTTTGTTTTTTTACTTCGATTCTAATTAGTTGCAGGATTTTGAAATATAATTGATGAAAAACTGTGTGTGGTGTAGGTAGGCAGATTTCTTGTTAAAACGTTTTTGTAGCTCCATTTTGTTAAGTGGAAACATAGGCTCTGTTCTGTTTTCTACAATGACAAGTGTGGTGCTGTGACAGTTTCTGTCATGAGAAGACGGGATTCCATGATCATGTCTAGAAGTCATCAGATTGCTGTAGACATAAACTGAAGTCAGGGGAGCACTTTTCTTTTCATTTGTACGTTTTGAAGGGGACAGAAAAAAGGCTGAAATAACTAAAAATAGTCTGTCAGTGCTATATGTGAGGCAGCGTGGTGATATCAGGCGCTCGTCAAAATAATAAAATTGAAGAAACAGGCATTTTTCGTCCAGTGTGACAATATTTATTGAATTTTTCTATTTTGTCTAAACACCTTTTATATACGTACAAAAACATATTTCTATGTTCATTTTATTTAAAAACATTGAATAATCGCTTAAAATATGTACATTCAAGGACTCTCAAGCTATAGAAGTTACCAGAATTTGGCGTCCATTTTCTCGCTAATTTTACCTCTGAAAACAAGCGACCCTGACCTTTTTCAATCGCAAATATTTCGACTTCTATTCGGCATAGATGGATATTTTTTTCACCAAACGGAAGGCAAATGAACAAGCTTTAAGATGATACCAACAACCCCATATGCCAAAAAATTGACGAGCGCCTGATTCCACCACACCGTGACACATATTTTTTTCATATCCGCTGACAGGAAGTCTGTTCTATTATTTCGAAAAAGTGGGTCGGCCAAGAATTTCTTGTCTTTTCATTACTGGATTGGAATAGATAGCGAGCCACTCGAGGCGTATTTTGTGACTCTGGGTCCAGCGAGGCCACGTCCGCGATCCGCAAAATGCGGCTCACGGTAGGAAAAGTGTTAAAGGATTTTGTTTGTTAAACTGTTGTTAGACAATTGATGATGACATCAAAGTCACCTGAACATTATATTGTTAGTACAAGGGTGATGTGCTGTGTAGAATGTATATATATAGAATGTCTTCTCACTGTATTTGTTATGTATGTACATATATGTTCTAATCAATTCTAGATGTTGATGAGTATTTGTCATACAAACAAGCCTACTGCAAGATGTGAGGAAAATCTATTCTTTAAAAAAAAAAAAAAAAGAATCCCCAGAAAATAATTGGGTGTGCAAAGTACAATCTTTCCATTTTTGCTAACATCGTGCGGCTTATTAGAATTCTCTGGTGGGTAGGGAAATTGAAAGTTGTAATGTTTCTTCCTCCATGAACACAAAAAATTGAGTCACGAAGTAAACTCACAATCTGCAAGTTTGGCGTCACCAATTACTATATTTCTGGTGTCAGACGAGAGCATGGATCAAATTAAAATAACTTTGTACTTCTAATTAAAAGTTTGCCCTTTCTTGAAAATATCACTTTTTTTGTACAACCGTTAGGACAACCAGTGCACTCTTGTGACGCTGAATAATCATCTGATTTACCAAGCTATTTCCCGGAATTTTATTGACCGCGCTCATTCTATGGTTTTACCATGCAACTTTTCTTCAATTCTCCCTCTCTTTCTCTTTTTCATTTTTCTATGTCTTCCTATTCTTCAATTCTCTCTTTTTTTTCTGTCTGTCTGTCTGTCTGTCTGTCTGTCTCTCTCTATCTCACTCTCTTTCTCTCTCTGTCTCTCTCTCTCTGTCTCTCTCTCTCTGTCTCTCTCTCTCTCT
>NW_004797747.1:324773-427834 GCF_000002075.1 Aplysia californica
TCTCTCTCTCTCTCTCTCTCTCTCTCTCTCCCTCCCTCCCTCCCTTTGTCTTCCTATTCTTCAATTCTGTCTCCCTCTTTCTCATTTCCTCATGTCTTCCTGTCATCTACAGGAGAAGCTGCCAGCCCTACAGGAGTGCGACGTGCGCTACACAGATGCCTGGTGATGGAGCAGCACCCCCCCTGGACAACACATGTGTCGTCTTAGGTGCACAGCACATGTGTTGTCCCTACCATACAGCACACATTGTTGCTGTTAACACAGGAACAAAAACAAAAACTCTGTGCAGATGTTAAGTCTCTGCTCCTGTCCACTGCCTTACTTTGTATGCGTTTGTTTGTATTTGCACTTGTTCTGGAACAGAAAGCAAGGAAGTGCTTTCGCGTTTAAATTATGAGAGAAATTTTTTAATCTACCACAAAAGGACAAAAAGAAAAAAAAAAAAAAACGCAAACAAAAAATCAACCTGAATATCAAACAAGTGAACACGTTACTGTATGGATATTTTGATACACCCAAATGATCAATGTTGACACTGACCAGCACTGTGGAGTTGTGTGTGAGAGGAACCATGATATTGACGATTCACTCATCCACTCTTTTCTCGTCAAGATCCGTTCATGTTCACACGTGTCATATGTGTTCATGGTGCCCTAGAAGACTGCATCATTTTCTCTTGTGTATACAAGTGCCAACGTTGTGGCTATTTCGTGACCTCTGACCTCTAGGGCGGCTCTGGGACTGTGCTGTGCTGCAGTATGGAGTATGAGGTTGTCAAGAGGTCATTGTTTTACGACTAATACTACTTCTACTTGTACAACTACAGCTACTAGTTCTATGACCACTGCAGCCACCTAATGTTTTCTTCAGAGTGTTCTGGAGGATCAGTGGATACGATTCTTTATGATGCGCTGTTGGTGCCTGCAGATTTGATAAAGAGCTCCGCTTCAGGTCGCCTCCAACTGCAGCACTGACGACTCTTCTCATTGCACATGATCTATAAACAATACTGATTATGACCATCATTGTGACAGTGTATGTCTCTAGCATCTGTGTGAGTACTGGAGAGGAGAATTATAATTGTATGGATTATTTCAGTGCTCCTTGTTTCCTTTTGACTGTTCTCAGCTCATGATGGTACGAATAAATATAAAATATGACACATGCATAACAAAGGTGCTTGTGACTGTGTGATTGGATGTACTTGCGGAAAAATTCGGGAATAATTCCACCAGGGGAGTTCACTTTCGGCTTTGTTCCTGCTCTGAAGAATACAACAAAGGTGTCAGTTACTACGTTACATGAAGGTGCTTTCCTTTCGTTCTGATTGAGTATGTCTGTAGTAGTCCAGGTGAACCAGCTTGAGATTGATGGTTGCTTAAGTTCATGGTGTTTCACTATGTGCTGGAAGGGAGCTCTGATGACTCAGCTGCTGTCATGCTGGACTGCCTTTCGGTAAATTAGTCTGTTCGGAGGAGATTTGAAGGTTTTCCACTGTGTGGAGTTTGATCCTGTTGGAGAGGAATGTTGGGTGAGAGGTGTTCCCTCTTGAGGAACCAGAACGTGTTCAGTTAAGGTGTTGAAAGTGGCATGAAACAAGAGCTATGCCGTGAAGTACCGTACATGAGTAGGAGCACCGAGGGCTGTCATCAGCCCTCGTGTGATGTGTTCTGTGATAGGACAAGTGCAAGGGACCACACAGTTGCCTTCAAGGACTTCTCTTTGGACAAGGGGATGTGCTGAGATCGAGAGCCCGTCTCTGGCATCTAATGATTAATGTGGGGAAGCATTTTACCACCAGTGAGAGAGAGACATTTTTTATCATCATTCCCTAGCTTTGAACTACAGATCCACCAGAACTCACTCGGTTCGGTGTTGTGACTGTATGCCCGCGGATGTATGCCTCAATTTGTGGTTTGTAATTGGTCACTACCATTGTACCATTTCTGCATACTGATTCATTCACTACATGTGTGTGTGGAGAATGTTCACTTTATACCTTTCTCACTTTTAGGAGACTTGAAGATGACTGTGGTGGTATGGAGATGCCTTGACGTTGGTACATTTTCATTGTTTGTCCAGGCCCTTTTCTTTAGTTTACTGTATTTGCTGAACAATATTCTTTTCTTTTTTTCTCACAAATTCATGTTAATCAAAAAGTGACATTTTACAGTTTTAAGATTAGAAAGTAATTTTTAAAAAAATTCAGTTAAAAACTGTTAATCCTTTTCTTTGAAACATGAAGTCTTAACTGAAAGTTGTCTAGGCTTTATATGAAAATATCCACACTCACTATCACCTTAGGTTTCTCATCCCACTTTTTTCTGGGTGATATTTGATGAATCACTTACTTAAGGATGACTGTGGGCTCCCCCTACTCATCTAGACTGCCCAAATATTTTCACTCATGTCTCCTAAAGTTGCCGTCAGAAGTCCAAAGCGATTTCTCATACCACCTCAAGAATGTCTCTTCGGAATTTTCAGTCTTTTGGGGGGTTTTTTGGGGATGGGTTTTTTTTTTTCCTAAAGCATTTTATGACCTATACGGAGGCATGGGGGATACACATATCTTTATTTTCATAAGAATTCCAAATTTGATCACAGAGTTGTGTGTTCTCCCAGTAAAGTTCCTATAAATAGTTGGAAAAACTTGACATTACCTATCTGTGTACGAGCTCAGGAGCTGGAGGTTTTGTCATTTCCTTGAAGGTGACAATTTGGTTTTTTTTGTTTTTTGTTTTTTTAAAGCAGGAACAGACTTCTCTGATGCAGTGGGGGGGTTTTCTTGTGAAATCTGGCCCTTCTAGGTGGTAAATGATAGTAGGCCCTACACACGTTTGACCAAACCTGAAGTGTGCTCATGAGAAAGGGGAAAGGTAATAATTATGTCAAAAGATGTTTTCACTGCAAGGCACTTGTTGCTTGTCAGTGAAGAGATGAATGAATGACTGTGACTTTGATATGTTGACCATAATATGATGACTTCATGACTTACAAATTCCACACCCAGGAGAAAATGGTGAGTCTGTGGAGACAAACAAAACAAAAAGTGCCATGTTGGTGTTTTGTACTTGTATAGGATGTGACAGAAATAGGATTTCTTGACGTGTCATTCGGAAAACTAGAAGTATGCAGTGCCTTTTTCTATAGTTCTGTGGATGCGAGAGGTATTGTATAGACCTTCTTTGTCACCATTGCTGAAAAGCTTCAAGGTTGTTGAAAGTGCCAGGTCCTCAAGGTTGTTGAAAGTGCCAGGTACATAGAGTAAAAAATAACCCCCCCCATGGTAGTGTGCCTGCGCTGTGTTGGGGATCCTTTGGCATAACACATTGGTTGTTTCAAAGGACCTTCGAGGAACAGTGACTTGTATCACATCTGACATTTGAGAGATGAAAAAGGAATAAGATTAAAAAGTAGGAAAGCACTTGTAGAATTGCAGCAAAGGTTACCTGTCAGTGAGCTGCTTTGCTCCTCTCTAAAACAAATATTAGTGCACCCTGCCAAGGGCAATAACAAAAAATATGATCTATATTCTATATATTCTATATTTATATAGTAGATTGTTGTGTCTGAGAGGCATATAGTGTGAATAGAAGCTGGAGGATGAGAAGGAGCTCTCAGACGAACACAATGTTGTTTTGGTGGCCATTATGATTTATGTACATGTACTTGATATTTCATATTATGTTTTTTGTTCTTGTTGATTCATGGCAACCTAATTTTCTACGCATTTGGTTTGTTTCATGTAATGAACTACTTTTTGTTCTGTGGTAAATGACATCATGATTCTGGTCTGGCTTGCACAATCCCCTGTGTTATGTGCCCCTGTGTTATGTGCGCTTGTGTTGTTGAAGGACCAGAACATCCATTTCTTTCCTGTTGATTTTCTTTGCTTAAGGCGGCCCATACACGATCAAACTTGCTTGACGCACATGCTTAATTAAATGTATTTGACAGCTTGACGTTTGCCTATTCTCGGTCAA
Source organism: Aplysia californica (assembly GCF_000002075.1). Taxonomy (NCBI): domain Eukaryota; kingdom Metazoa; phylum Mollusca; class Gastropoda; order Aplysiida; family Aplysiidae; genus Aplysia; species Aplysia californica. The sequence goes on from NW_004797747.1 coordinate 328,757, forward strand.
ACTTGTTTGTCAAACATTAGTCTGTGCCAAGACTTTGTATTGGATGGACCAACAGCGTTAGCTCAGATTGCTTTAACATTGCAAACCCCCCAGAAAAAAGAGAAAGTGGCCCAAAAAGTGGTTGTTGCACTCCCTGTATTTAACGAGTAGGGTGTCGTCATATCCAGCTTCTGTGAAATCTTTGTTGCTGTACTCTTTGCGTTTTACTTTCCACAATACGGGCACATTGTGGTATTCCTTAATAAACTCTAGCATAACATTTTTTTCCCCTTTTTTAATGGCGCCATGATGTTGTATGAGGTGAGATAGTTAATAACATTTGAAAATTGAAGAACAATACGAGATGTGTCGTCGCCGGCATCTTATGAAAAAATAATGCTTGACAAACAAGTTTGATGAACCCCACTCACGATCCAACTTGTGTGACGGCTTGACGAAAAATATCAACAAAAATCAGATCCTTCAAGCATTTGACATCAAGCATTTTTGTCCATCAAACTTACCCATACACGATCAAATGTTTATCAAATAGGCTTGAGTCAAGCATGTGTGTCAAGCAAGTTTGATCTTGTATGGCCCGCTTAAGGAGTTAAGTATGCCATTGTCATATTTCTCTCACAGTTTTCTACTCCACAAAAGAACTGCCTTTTGATTTGAAGTCTTGATTGTGGTTTTATTAAACCTAACAAAGAGTAGAAGGGTCATGGCTCATGGTGTTGAGTGTTGTGGAAATGATTATCCTTAAGCAGGTTGCCTAACACCCCTTTATTGAACATATAGTGTGACAGGTTTTATAACTCAAGTGAACACACAGAAGGCTGTGGAAGATACAGCAGATGTTTCAGCCTTTTTAGCGTGTGTCCCCCTGAGCTGACTAGATCCTCACACGTGAGTTCCCCAAGGACAAATGCTAGATTTATACCATACCATCGCGCACAGAAGTGTGTGTGTTCTGTGTGAGTAAGTAAAGATAGCTCAGTAGGCCTATACTTGGGGATCCATAGGATTAAGGATGTTGGAGCTCCCTGTCTCAGAGTTGACAAAAAGATCAGAGTTTATTGGTGAGCGAGAAGAATGCTAAAAGTGAGCCATAGTCTTGGTCAAGGCTTGCGAAATGCTTAGTGACAGACGGCCGAAGCCCATTCTGGCTGACTCGATTGTCCTGACTTTTGTAGGTTTTGATACGTACTGTTGTGTTAGTGATGCAGCAGCTGTGTCTGGTTCTGAGACTTGCTTGAAAGTGTGGTTCTGTGTTTCCAAAACACTTTGCCTTAACTCATGTGTTCATCACTACTAGGTGTATGTTGATACCAGACATGTCTTTTGTACTCCATGCTATAGTTTTTACATGACTGTGGAAAAATGTGATGGCTGCGATTGAGAGTGACAATCAACACGTGTGTTATATGGAGTTGACCTTTACACCCACTTACCACTATACAAATATGGTTTTACTTCATCAACAGTGTTTCTTCTGGAACTATTTTTAATCTTGCTTGCATTTTTTTTGGGTTTCATTCCTTTTGTATCTGCTTCAGTGTAGGAAAAGCATAACCAACGGTAGTGTTGAGAATCCTGCTAGTTTGCTGTACTGATAGTTATCAGCTGTAAGTCAAATCTGTGTGTGTTTTTGGCCTTACTATGTTTTTAGAGTGCTTACTGTCTTTGTTTAAAAGTAAAAGATGTTGAAACACATTTATCAAGGCCTATTTATAGACAAGTTTTATTTGTGGCGAATTCTACCAGTAGTTACCGGCTCATCAAACCAGATGGATTATAGAACAGCTGTCGGAGCAAAGAGATTTTTATTTTAAGATAAACCACAGAGACGTCCCAAAGCTGTGGATGCTTATGACAGGTCAAGTCATTTGCTGGACTTCCTAATCCTTTTGTTTGCCCAACTTTGTTACGTTGCAGTTTTGCTCGTCAGCAAAAAGTATTCATTTCTTGTATTCTATGTACTAGAATAGATTTATGCTGTTAATTTTGTAATAAGATGTTGGGTAGGTAACAAGATGAAGTGCCCAGCCAATGACTGTTTTTTGACACAGAGAGGTTGTATTCCTAAACTGCTCCTTGATTCTACACTGTCTTATGTCAGCTGAGTAGACGCTGCTATAGTATAACTTGCAAGTTGTGGACACTTTCATTAAATTTCCTGTTAATGTTAATGTTATGTAGTCTGATTCCGACTTGGTTTGCTGTTCTTGCCACATGAGTTAAGTTGTTAACTAACCCTCTAGGTCAGGGGTTTCATCATGATCTGTGAGGAGACAGGGAAGGGGCTACCGGTACCATAGTGTCCTGAAAAATTACTATTACTATTAGAATGGTGCATACAGATAAGTCATGGACTTTGCTGGGAAGTGTTGTAGAATGCAAGTACAAGAAGCCCAGGAGGTGAACACGCACTACACTGAGATACGAGGGCACTACACTGAGATACGAGGGCACTACACTGAAATACGAGGGCAGCGGGTTTATTTGCTTACGCTGTCTTTTTTTTTTTTTTTTTTTTAAATAAACTGTGATGAAGAACCAAGTGATATATTCATACAGCCAAAGATGGGGGAGGGGATCGGATGGATTGTGAAAATTTTCAGCAAAATACGTTCTAGTCCAGTCTCAATATAAACTAAATTTTTGCTCTTTATGTTTTGTGATGTTTGCAATTTTTTCACATGGAATTTCGCATTGTTCCTTTCCTAGACCACAAATGTTTTCTTACATTTTATGTTGCATTCAACAGCTGCAACAGATTACATATGTTTTGTTTTTTTCCATTTAAGCACTGTTACATTGGGTGATTTATGGTGTAATCATGATGTGTCATGTTTGCTTTCAGCTGTGTTGATTTTAATTTTACACCAGGTATTTTTATTTGTGAAAGTGGGAGAGACAGAAAGAAATATGTGGAGCAATTGTAATAATATTTTGATAATTTAAAAAAAAGTATTTGGATTTAAATTTGTTGCTCATCACAGGAAAAAAAAACCCGTTATGATTTGGGCAGTTCTGTTGTTAAAATGTTACCCGACATTTGTGAAAACTGGCTGCAATGGCAAAATGGCAGGGCGTGGAACCTGGGCTCAGACTGTCCAGGTGCTTGTGGTCTTTACCATTTTTTGTAAATCTGAACTTTTTATATCGCCTGGATGGGTTCTTGTTTTTCCCCTTTTTCATCTTGTAACATTTTCCGTAAATCTAGATGGTTTTCTTACTCTTGTGGTAACGATATTTTGACACACGATTTTAATGCAGAAGACCTGGTTTGAGAAGCAAGTTTGAAGCAGCCTGCCTCTTAAAAAACCTCACTCTGTGTTCATGAGGGTGTAAGAATAAGATATAAATTACCATAATATTTTAGAAGCAGAGTCAGTTCATGTGGAATGATCACCTCCTTGTTTCTGACTCATCACCTAAACAAGTCAATTTGTCATCCTTTACCAACATTGCCTCTACAAGTTTTTTGTTGTGTTTTTACTTTTTCATGGCTTGCTGTGGTTTGCTTGTGCAGAGATGGAACTAACTGTTCCGTACGTTTTCCCTTTTTGTTTGTATTATGTGTGCTGAAATATATGTCAGCAATAATGTGGTAGGGCATAGACAATTTGGTCTCATTATCTTGGCAGTTCCAGTTAATAAAATAGTTAAAATGGGATATGGGGGATTATGTCAAGGTCAAAGAATTTGTTAAGAGGTATTCATTCAGGCTGTTTGCTTCGTTATAATTATGGTGTTCTATACCCTGATGCAGGGTGAGAAAGGCAGTGATGGTGATGATTCAGGCTATGGGAACTTTGGTATGACATCTATAAAGTCTGACCCTTGGCATGCAGATATATGGGTCATATTTCAGGTGGGGACAAGTTTTGGTTTTGCTGTGTTTATTGGAAAAAAAAGGTAAAAAAAGGTAAAAGTAAAAGGAACTCTTGGCATCTGAGCCCAAAACTTGGTTCACTTTCCATACCTGTATAGGTGATGGAAGGGCCAGAGTTGTAATCTTTGGAAAGCAAATTATTTTGCAAACACTAAGCTTTACTTTAGAGAAAGATTTTTGTAGTTAGGTGTCATCATGTTCTAGGTTTTTTCACTGTGCTAAGCTTTCTGTCCTTAAGTCTTTTTGGCTGCTGCGCCTGAAAAATGTAGTTGTATCTGAGAATGTGGGACGGCTGTCGGAGGTAGTGAAAGTAAAATAGAAGCGATAGAAATGTGGTTTCTTAGGAGAAGAGTGAGAATTTCGGGGAAGGAAAAGAAATAAAAAAGGTAGTGCTGAAATAAGCTGGCATGGGCTGCTTACTGATTAAAGCAGATGGGAAGACAGTTGCTGGGACACTTGAGAATTGACCTAAAACATTGAAGAGATGGATCTCCCTGGAATAATAAAAGGCAAAAGAGGCAAGGGATAGACCAGGAGCAAGTTACTAAGAGAACCTGAACAGATGGATGACAGAGACAGTCAAGTGTACTGTAATAATACAGGATTCTTGTTAGAGCCTCTGAGCAAAGAAATGAGTTGCCATTCATTATTGCTGATGTCTGTTTCAGATCGGTCATTTCAGCTTGATTGATGATGGTCTGAGAAATGACATTTGAGTTTCCTGGCCTAGTGATCTTAGGTCTGTACTGAGCTTTTGCGTTTTCATAAATCTGTTGTGTTGAATGTTTATTTTTGGTGTATTTTCCTCATCTCCTTTCTTTTGTTTGTTCTCTCTGCCCTGCCACGCCCACCAGTTTGTCTCCTAGTCCGTTCTCCTGTACAGCAATATGTAGGCATATTCCTCCTTTCCCTGCCAGCTTCAGTCCTCCTTCCTTCCGGTGTATTGCACCCTGTACAGTCCACCTCCAAATGCTTTGATTCTTTCGTGTCGATGAACACTCTTGAGTACTATTTTCTTCTGAAGATCATATGTATGTATAAATGCTATAAATATATTATATATACATATATATATATATTATTATATTATTATATTGAAATGCTTCTCGTTTTATTTGTTTCAAATCAAATCATTTCAAGATTGAGAATATATTTATACATGCATTTTCAATTTTGTCACACTGTTACCAATTGTTACTGTGTGTTTTGGAGATAAAACTTCAGTTTCTTTGCCTCTCCTCAAGGAGGGGAAAACCTTGAAAAACAAACCCTGACCATTGAGAGAATGCAACAACATGCATTGATTTTTCCCTTGTGTGTGCAATGAGCATCTTGTGATGACCTAGTTTCTCTGAGTCCATCAATTTGAGTGAATCTATCTCTTCATGAAATGTGTTCTTTGATTTAAATAAGACAATTGCTAAAGGACTTCTGTCCCCCGTCTTTTTCCCCTGATGAGCAGTCCTTGCTACATTTTGTCAGCTTGTTATCCAATGTTGAGGATAAGAATTTTCTAAGTTGGAACAGATTTTATAAGCAGAAGTGTGTAAACTGTCTGCCATAGATGGTTATGATTTGACCAGTTGTACGATCATCTGGTTTATTATTTTCCACACGGAAAGAGCACAGGAGGATTTGGTTTTATCGGGAGGTGTGTGATTCTCTACAGCTGATGTTTTGGACAGTTGACTTATAGCCGTAATGTTTTGTTGAACACAGCACCAAGAACTTACTTCTCTTCCCCTTCACAGATAATCAGTGTTTCTTTTTCCTCACTGCCTCTTAATTCAGGCCACGAGACTCAACACCGTTTCTTTCATTTCTTGTGGCGCTGTAAAATCCACCTCCGTTATGTTGACTCTCAACCTGTTGTTCTTCTCTGTTGTTTGCAAACGGTTTTACACGAATCTACAAACTTACTTCCTAAACTTGTTTGATTTATGTTGTACTTGGAGATCCCAGACAACTTACAGATGATGGTTTTTAAAGATTATTATCACTTTTCCGGAAGTTCTGTTCTATTTTTCCCATCAAGAGTTCACTGTGAAAAAGTCAGAAGTCGATTAATGCAGAACGTCCCTGGATATTAACAGCGTTCCTTCCTCCCACAGCTGGGTGTGTCTGGGTTTTTTCTTTCCCAGAATGGGCATTGTAATTGTTCAGGGCTTAATAAACGTGTGAAGCATGTTGACAAAAAGAGTTACTTCTCGGATTCGAGCCCTTTGGAAATAGATACATCACGCTTATAGGTGAAGTTTTTACAGTGTATAAGTATGGAATAATAAAAGGCATGTTATACTTAAAGAATATGGCATCAATAAAAAATGTACAAATGTGACCCTAGTGTCGACTTTAGGCCAATATCTCCATTTCTGGATTTTGAGAAGTGACTCGTTTTGTCAGCACGCCTCACAAATGATCTACAGCTGTCCTTGCTAATCTCGCTGTCTCTATTGGGAGGAAATTGATAAAAGCATGTTTAAGCCAACCAGCAGACATTACTGAATCTATTGGTAGCTGACCATTCTGAACACTGGTGTTCTTTACCGAGCGAATGATAATTTTTTACATCAGGGTTAGTTTTAATGAGAGTTCTGACGATTTGGTGAAATTGATGAAAACGAACTTTTCTTTGATGTGGTAAGTATAAATTAAGCTTGTAGCGGTTTCACAATGCTAAGAGAGTCTTTCTTTGGTTTTGGAAACATTACAGTTCTACTGGACCAGTACATAGTACTTACGACATCATTGGGTGCTCAGTAATACGGAGCATGTTGAGCTTTCATGGAGCCTTTTGGGTGCCAGCCTGCTTAGTCAATTACTTGCTGTGAATTTATGTTATTAATTGTAGATTAATAATATAACCATATGAAACTGATGGCATAACATGTTACATATACTTGCCTTGGAGAATTGTAAATGTTAAGGATGAGGGAGAGAAGATTGTGATCTTCTAACTTTTTTGTTTTGAGGTTATTCCCCCCCCCCCCCCCCCCCCCCCAAAATTGATTTGAGAACAAGTTCAGAAATTATTTTTTTATATTTCTTGAATTATTATTTTTTTGTGATTTTGAATTGCATTTATTTATGTATTTGCAGTTGAATAACTGGGGCTGGAGGGAAAAAAATTCTGTCATCAAATTGATTATCTCCACATTCTTCAATAAATGGAAGTCTGCATTTTGATGTTGTAAACACTCACACAAGTTTTTCTGGCTTCTTCTTTTTAATCATAAGAAACTCATGCTGTGTTAAAAATAACCATCCTTTTTTTCCCCCATATGAACAGTTGCTGTTTCTCAGAATGTAATGCAGGTCTGTCAGTCAAAGTCAAATGTTCAAGTTGACGAAACTGTCAAGAATATCAAGTATTGGCAGTAGTGTTACAGAGTACACCTATAAATTGGTCAAAGCAGAGTTTCCAAGCGCAATGGTCCAAATGAGGAACATATCTATCACTTTACTACCAGAGGTCAAAGAGTGCAGAGGAACTCCAAACGGGTTCAGAGACAGTCATGTGTTATAACACTTTGCTGTCACATCTCTCTGATCAGCAATGTTTATCACCCTGTTTCTTTGCATTTTCCCCAAAATGCCTTTGATGGCAAGGGTTTTTAGTAACAATATGAGCCTTATGATGGCAAAGTGTAATGGGGCGGAGCTTCTGAATAAATGCAGGAGAGCCAAGACAACTTCAGAGATACCCCCCTTTGTCAGTTTTTTACCAGTACAGCACCAGTTCATGTAGACAAAGTGGCTGAGACAAAAGCCAACTTTGCACAACATCAGTGTCTTGAAAGTCACAGGGGTCCTGAATCAAGGATAGCCTCATAAAGCACAGGACTTCAGACAGACCCATCAAAGATCCTCTGTAGCAAAGAATCAAGGAATCATTTTCTGTGTTCAAAAAGACACACAAGGAAGAACATCAGGCCAATACATTGATATATATATGGCTTCATTTCTTTAATTCTTTCATATTTCACATATCATATAACAACACAAAAGTCTCTTTCCTCTGACTGCTACCATCACCTTTTCTTGTTGTTCCTGAGGGGGGAAATAGAGAAAAAAAATGTAGTACACAGCTTGGCAGGTGGTTAAAAAAAGCCAACAACTATCTCGCCCCCCCCCCCAAAAAAAATAAAATAAAATAAAATAAAATAAAATAAATAAAAATAAAAATAATGTGAAAAGCTAGGCAGGTAGAAGCAGACAACTATCTCCTATCACAAAACCCAAAGAAAAAAATGTAGTAAAAAGCTTGGCATGTGGTTCAAAAAGCCAACAACTAACTCATCCCACAAAATGCAAACAACATGATCCATGTGTTTCAAATCAAATAAGCAAAAGGTGACCAGAAGCCGTAATTACTATCCACATCTTATTGTAACTGATGGAGTTTGAGCAAAGAGAAGCACATTGGCTGAATAATTATTTCGTGAAGGAAAGAGTAAGACAGAGAGAAAGAAAAGAAGTAGAATGAACCCGTGGTTTTCACCATTTCTGAAAGTACTCTAAGTTATTAACAATTTCAATTTTGGGGCAGGAATTGATTTGGAATTCAGCACAAGCAGTGGGTCTTTTGTTTTAACTTTTGATTCCATGACAAGTATCAGGATGTCATTACTGTCAGCAAAGTGCAACCCCTCCTTTCTTTTCAACCTCTTTTAGTTTTAGAAAGAGTTTTACAGCACTTGCTACACAATAAGGAAATATATGTGTCGAAGATTAGAGATATTACAAGAGAGTAACAAACATTAAAAAGAAGGAGCAGAGATAATGACGATCTATAGCTGTTTGATAGGAAAGAAAGAGCAAACCACATCAGAGCACCCACCAACCACCCACTTTACCTCTGCAGGGGTGGGTAAAACTGAACTAGGAAAAAGAACCCAACCACCCACCTGTCATGTTGGCACAAGCAAGTTCACAGGTCAAGGATGCAAACACCTTATGTCTAAAGTAAACAGTCCTCTGTCATACAGGATGTACGTCCTCAACTCAATATGACACTCACATGTACAAATGGCATTAAGAACTATATCGTAGATGTCACAGAAAAAGATCTCCTTCCTGTGCTTTTTAAACTGAAACTGACAGCCATATGTGAGGCAGCGTGGTGGAATCAGGCTCTCATCAAAATAATCAAAGTCAAGAAACATGCATTTTTCCACAGGTTTGTGAATTTTTATCAAATTTTTGTTTTTTTGACTCAGAACTTTTCATACCCATAAGAACTCATTTCTGTGTGGATTTTTCTGAAAAACGTTGATTAAAGGTACAAAAAGTGTAAATTGTCAGTTACCACGGACTCTTAAGCTAAGGAAATAACTAATCTTTGGCGGCCATTTTCTCACTTATTTTACCTCTGAAAACAGGTGACCCCCACCTCCTTCATTCGCAAATATCTCCACTTGTATTCATGATAAATAATATTTTTTTCTTCCAAATAAAGACAAGTCAACAAGCTTTAAGATGATACCAATTCTACATGCCCAAAAATTGACGAGAGCCTGATTCCACCACGCTGCCTCACATTTGTTTTAGTTATTGTAAGAGTAAGAGTTTTTCGGCACTTGCAGCACAAGACCAAATAAGTGCTGAAGATTTGAGGTGTTACAAGAGAGTAACAAACACACAAAAAAGGAGAGATAAGGACGATGGAGGTTTGATAGGATAGCAGGAGCAAACCACACCTGAGCACCTGCCACCCACTCACAGCCATATGTACACATGCCATAAAGTACAATGTGAACAACAATGTGAGCTTGGCACTGACAGCCATATTATATATATATATATATATATATATGGAGGACACTGCAGCTCAATAATGACGGCCACATGAACACACAGCATATAAAGCAACAAAACAACTCACGAATCTGATGTACTCACTTCTTACGACCAATTTGCTGCACGGCTTTTTTAGAAGAGCCTGTTGCTTCTTTTCTTTCCTTGAACGAAGGTCTGGGAAAAAAAGAAGAGCGAAAAAGAGGTCAACAGGTGCTGTTCAGTTTTTAAACAATGACAATTGACATTCTGATATAAAATATGACGAATATACCATTGTGCCATTACAATACACCCATCTCTGTTTTTGGTACCGGTACATAAAACATACTCACAATTCCTTTGCACCCGAAGTATTTGTATAGATAAATACTGAAAAAAAAATATCAACATGAAAGAGGCTGAGTTTGTAAATAAAGGGACAAGTCTTCACACATCACACAATCTCTCACAGGAATTGTATACTTATCTCACATTTAAACACTCAGACATTAAAACAATTTCTGTTTTCAAAGATTTTCTTATTTCAGATCAATATGTATCACTTTTTGGTACCACAGAAATACTGAAATGACGGTATTCATTATTTTTTCCTATTTTTAATTTACTTACATTCCACTCTTTCAGAGTCTAAATAGCTAACAGCAGTTCAAAGTTTATGCTAGAGCATGGAGTATAAACACTACCATTTCAAAGGAAAAAACATTTTAAGCAACAGTGGAAAGAAAATAGGAAGTCTACAAAAAAATACCCACTGTGCATGAACAAATACACAGAAGCCACAACAACAAACTGCCACAAAGCAAGGATGTGACGATATCAACAAAAATGTAAACAACATTTTTTTCATCTCGACTCCTCGGCACAACAGGACAACAGCAATCATGATCATTTGCATTAAACGTAAAATCAAACAAACGTTAAGAAAAGCAGTCAAGCACAGGTAACCTGAACACGCAAACTCACGGACAGCTTGAACAATTCCCAGACTAAACCACTATAGTTTCTTGGTACTGGCAGAACAATAGTCTCTCATACTCATTCCGATGTGTCTAGGTAAAAGCTCATCTCAAATTGTCCCTAACAATTGTCTTGAATTTCAATAACCCTGCACATATGACGGAAAACAACACACCCATTATCACCCCCCGGGGCAGTGCCACTGACTGAAGTGTCTTTAGGCCATTCCCAAAGGGGGGACATTTCTCGTTCAAGCATAGTAGAATTGGAAATGGGCTGATTCATGTCACGCTCATAACTGTGCCTGATCAGGGAACTGCTGCTTTTTCTTTCCCGATCCTTACTATTGCCATTTTCCTCTACTTCTTTTGTATGTTTGTCACTCTCTTGTGACCTGCTATTTTGGGGGTGCCTTGATAGTTGAAGCCGACTTTGTGCTGTTGAAGCTAGAGAGGTGAGCAGTGTAAGTCTGATTCCCTGTAAAGACTTCTCTGTTGACACCCAGCCCTTGGCGCTCATATGACCTTATGCAGTTGCGAGCGCCGTAAAACCCTCTACTATAAAAAAAACAAAAAACACCCATGATCATTGAGAGTACAAGGTTACAAGAGCTTACCAGGCTTACCCTTGCACAGCGTGCTACACACACTGCTGTTACCTCCGACAGGACGTAGCCAAATGGGAGCGTTATTGTCAAGTACTTTCCTATGGCCACAATGTTGGCCACCCTATGTCACAAATGTTTGAATGACAATGCACCATCATATTTATCAAATCTGTTAAGACTGTACACTCCAACTCGCAGTTTAAGGTCATCAGCTGACAAAAAGAAATTTATTTTACCATCTATGAAACTTAAAACAATGGGTGGAAGGGCATTTGAATACCAAGGCCCCAAGATCTGGAATGCTTTACAAAGTACTTTAAGAGAGATCAAATCTTTTGATACATTCAAATGTCAGCTGAAGCCGTTTCTGTTTTTAAATTAATAAGATGAATATTTGGAGTGATTTTCTTTTAGTCAGAACAACGTTTTATGGTACTGTTGTACGTTGTACCGTATTGTAAAGCGCTCAGAGCCTGTGTACTTTAATTGGGGTTGAGTGCAATATAAATGTCATCTATTATTATTATTACTAAACCACTTCACTAACCCCTGAATCTGCAATCTCACTATTACGAGTGAGGTGGCCTAACCACTGGACTAGACGCCACATATTGGTTACTTTTCAAAGTGGAGGCAGTGATTTATTTCACAACCATTGTACTCCCACAGCCACATCCTTTGATTTTCTTCAACGTTTTCTCTATTTTCTGTTATGTTTTACTTGAACTATGGAAGTGTCTCACATATTTGTCACACCCCAACGTATTTGAAACATCCATGCTTGACTGTACTTTCATTGACTGCCCTTAGGGACTTACCCAGCTCTGAACTTTTTGACAGAAGAAGCTCCAATGTCAGCCAGTTCGTCCTCAAATCCAGACACTGGACGTTTCTTGTTTGCCTTTTTCTTCTTCTTGCCTCCTTTCTTAGCACCATCTGATAGAACACAACAATTGACAGTCAGCAATACTTACTGACATGGGGAACACAACAATTGACAGTCAGCAATACTTACTGAAATGGGGAACACAACAATTGACAGTCAGCAATACTTACTGACATGGGGAACACAACAATTGACAGTCAGCAATACTTACTGACATGGGGAACAGAACATTGTGATCTTGTGAATGGGGCATTCAAGTGAAAATAAATTCTAAGTGCACAGATTGAAATTGATACATTAAAAAAAAAAGAAGCCATTTGTGAGGCAGCGTGGTGGAATCAGGCACTCGTCAATTTTTGGGCATGTGGAGTTATTGATGTCATCTTAAAGCCTGTTCATTTGTTTATCTTTCGGGGAAAAAAGTGCCCATCTATTTTTTTTTTTATAGAAGTCGAAATATTTTTGATTGAAGTAGGGTAACCTGATTTTAGAGGAAAAATAAGGGAGAAAATGACCGCCAAAGCTTGGAATCTTTCAATGCGCGAGAGCCCTTGAAAACTGAAAATTTACATTTTTTGTACCTTTAATCAACGTTTTTCAGGATAATCCACACAGAAATGAGTTTTTAAATGGACATAAAAGCTGTTTAGCTTAAAAACAAAAATTTGATAAAAATAGCCAAACGGGCAGAAAAATGCCAATATCTTTGATTTAATTATTTTGATGAGAGCCTGATTCCACCACGCTGTCTCACATATGTTTGCCTCGTTTATTTTTTATTTTGTGTAAAAAAAACCTCAGACTCAGATCCATTTAGTGACAGATCAAGTTTACACCAGTCAAATTGCCATTAACACAAAAGAGTGCAATACAGAAATTATGTTGACAGCAGCTTGCTGACAACACCGGAACATGCCAATCTATTCCGACGAACAATGAACGACCAAACTAATACCATTACATTAAATTACAAACATTATGATAAGCAGAAAGTGAAAGCTTCACTCTTACACTAATTCAGTAGTCTTCAAATACTAACAATAAAGGGCCACTGAGTCATAAAATTCAGGGTGACCCTTGATACGCAGACCTGTCACTTTGTGAAATCTAAAAATTAGGACCTGGAGGGGGGGGGGGGGGGATCGGGATTTGATGAAAAAAATCGGGATCAACGACAAATCACCAAGGTGATTGCCAAGCTTACTAAAAAATTTTCCTGGGGTGTTCCATACATATCGATGTATACGGCCTGTGTGTTATCATAACATATAAATTCTTTGCTATATCGACAGGCCAAAGGGCTAAGGGCTAGAACCCAGATGGCCATTGGATCTGAAAAGTAAGTAAAGTAAAGTGTGTTATCATTATTTTTGTAAATCCTGAATTATCACGTCAAGCACTCCTAGTCCAAGTGTCTAACCCCCACCCCACAGGTCCCAAAAGACACTTCAACTTCAACCAGTGTGCAAGAACTTAAGTAGACCACGTCAACAGACAGTTCCTGACACGTGCAACTCACACTCCGAAGTCATGTCACGTGATGTGAACGAGTGATTGAAACAGTTTTTATTGACGACGGGTTTGGATGACAGGCCTGATTAATCAGAGTTCGGACAAAGCTTGTTTTGAAAGTAACAGCAGAACTATGAATAATCATAAAATGTCGCAATTGAAAAGTTATCCGGCCATTATCGGAGAACTCTGAGTGGAAAAAAAACTAAAGTAGATCTTAAGAATGCCCCGAGTCGGAAAGCCAGATCGATACTAATCCCATTATAGTTGAAATAACACATGCGAGCAAAGATCCAACACAACTTGGGGAGAGTCAACTACCAAATCTGGCATCAACATTTCAGGAAATAGTGCTCACAGCTCCTGTCAACATAAAGTTTAACGGGTGCTTCCCGCGACAGAGTAAGTTTTTAGAAAAATCCGGCGCAACAGACGAGGGGAAAAAAAAAATCGGCATACACGTGATCGAAACCGTGGTGCTTGAGATTGGGGGAAAAGTCTGGATATGATGAACAGTGAGCACATGCACGTCCTCTCACATCCTCATTATACCACAGAGTAATATCACTCAGTATAAAGAACCATTGGCGACACCCAAATTGTTAAACCCTTGCAGTTGAGAGGCTGATTCAGAAGGTTTACTTTCTTACTGACTTACCAGACGTGGCATCCGAGAATGCTGACAAAGGCTTGGCTCTGAGGGTCTTCTTGGCAGCTCGAATACCCAACAGCTGTGCCTTGCTCATCTCAAACTTGACCCTGTCCTCTGCCTACACGAGACAAAGATAATGAAAAATCTGACTGAAGCAGCAAAAATATATATCCAAATATCATTTGAAAATGTGCAAGCACTGGTCCCATTCAGTCTTTCAGTGTTGTAGAAATTTGAAAAGACTGAGGCAATGAGGGCAAAATGATGTGGTCTTTGTTCTACAACACTGGTATTGACTTACATTTAATGGAGATGAGACAAAAAATTAATCTGGACAACAGATTACGTACCACTGTTCATGCAATAACATAACAAATTAATATGCATGTCAGAAACATCTTGAAGAGGCAGAAATATTGTGGTACCGGTATCAGGTGTTTTCTCAGACCTAAATATGACTAAAGGAGAAGATGCATTCACTAGACGGAAACCCATGTCATCAACATATTTCCTAAGGGCTTCAAGTCTGACATGACAATTGTGCTGAAAATCCAGAAAAGTCTGCCACAAAATACGAAAAAAGTAAAAAGTTGGAAAAGGAAGACAATTCAAATTTTTACCGTCAGTTTCTTGCGTGTTTTCTTCAGCTCTTGCTTGGTCATAGACTTGTCAGATAATCTCAGAGACTCTGAAAGAGATGGAAACGACCACTCAGAACATAAGTCATGTTTCCAACTTTTTCAACTAAAGCTATCTTTTGGTTTTGTTTTCCATATTATTTGACAGCATCTGAGTGATTAACAAGCGTGCGTGTGTGAGTGTGTGTGTGTGTGTGTGTGTGTGTGCATGTGTGTGCGTGCGAGCGTCTGTGGCAAAAAATATTAGCACAGAGGAGGGGGAGGGGGGGATTGTCGAGAAGATAAATAATTGTCGTTAGACAGGTGGATATTTAGGACAGCGCCATAAACCCAAGAGGGATAATGGGAAGTTGTCATTTATATGGGAGACTGACTCGCACAGGCAGCTGTTGGAGCAGGTTCAACAGTGGGCACGGGTGTGTGTGTGTGAGTGTGTGTGTGTTTATGTGTGTTTGTGAGTGTGTGTGTGTGTGAGAGTTGGTGTATGTGTATGTGTGTGTTTGTGAGTGTGTGAGCGTGTGTGTATGTGTGTGTTTGTCTTTGTGTGTGTGTGTGTGTGTGTGTGTGTGTGTGTGTGAGTTGGTGTATGTGTATGTGTGTGTGTGTGAGCGTGTGTGTATGTGTGTGTGTGTTTATGTGTGTGTGTGAGAGTTGGTGTATGTGTATGTGTGTGTTTGTGAGTGTGTGTGTGTGTGTGAGCGTGTGTGTATGTGTGTGTGTGTTTATCTTTGTGTGTTTGTGTTTGTGTGTGTGTGTGTGAGAGTTGGTGTATGTGTATGTGTGTGTTTGTGAGTGTGTGTGAGAGTTGGTGTATGTGTATGTGTGTTTGTCTTTGTGTGTTTGTGTGTGTGTGTGTATGCATGTCTGTGTGTGTGTGGAGGGGTGTATTCGCTTCCTTAAAAAATCAGTACCTTTGTCTAATTAACAATATATAAACAAACATGAACAAAAACAAAACAACAGCGTACAAAGAAAAACAAGTGTTATCCATACCCTTCTCCTCCTTTCTCTCCTTGTGTGTTTGGAACCAGCCTCTCTTGATCTGGGCCTCGTCTCCAGCTTGTTTGGTCTCCAACAGATTCTGAGCCTTGTTCATCTGGTTCTCCACGGAGCGTAAGTGACTTTCCTCTCTCTCCTGTTGCTGAATGCTCTTGATGTCCTCCTCAATGTCAGCAATCTTGTCACAGAACTTGCTGACAATCTCTGAAGGTAGGAACATAATGTCAATGTTATTTTTAAAACTTCTAAGTCCCTAAAAAGGATTATTTCCTGGAAAGACTGTAAAATTACAGATTTCCTCAAATTTCCCTACATTGCCGACGTTGATCCAACAATTTCCATAGGAACAAAATTTTTCAGACAAAAATCCGACTTATCCGACCTAAACAAAAATTTCCGACTTCCCTGGCCACTCTGTAAATTCTGATTTTCAGATAAATATAACGCTTCGCATTTTAACTTGAGCCAGATCACACGACAAAAACTACTCTTTCTATTAGTTTATGTTTCGTGGTCTTCATATACAAGATAAATGAGAAATCTGAGGTGAACAGAGCAGATAAAGACATAAATAAAATCTTCATTTATGCATAGACATTGCACTTTTGATTTCCGCTATGCTTGAACAAGACTCTAGGACATTCAAATAATGAAGCAGAGAATGTTTCTGAGTATCCCAGGGTCTGCCGAAGTAACAAAAGTTGTCAATCGCATTATAGGACATGCTGTAGAGCCTGGATAGGCGCTATATAGAAGCATTTAGTATTATTATTATTATTATTATTACTTCATACAATATGTGAGGCAGCATGGTGGAATCAGGCTCTCGGCAAAATAATCAAAATGAAGAAACTTGCATTTTTCTGCAGGTTTGTAAATTTTTATAAAATTTTTTTTTTGAGCTCAATACCTTTTATGGCCATTAAAGAACTCATTTCTGTGTTGAATTTACTGAAAAACGTTGATTAAAGGCACAAAAGATGTACATTTTCAGCTACCATCGACTCTTAAGCTAAGGAAATAACTAATCTTTGGTGGCCATTTTTTCACAAATTTTACTTTGAAAACAGGTGACCCCCACCTCCTTCATTCTCAAATATCTCGACTTGTATTCAAGATAAACGGATATTTTTTCATCCTAATAAAGAAAAGTGAACAAGCTTTAGGATGATACATATAACTCTACATGCCCAAAAATTGACGAGAGCCTGATTCCACCACGCTGCCTCACATATTTTCAAATTTCAACAGAACCTAAGCAGAGTACAGAGGAATAAATCAGAGTTGGGACGATTACCCGGTCTAAAGGTGATCTAGAATCATCTGTTTTATTTTTCTTCTCCCTGGGGAAACTGATACTGGCCATTTAGGCCGAGAAATTTTTTTTTACTATCTTTCAAGAGATTACCTACAAAAAGATGTTATTTTAAAGGAGTTGATGAACTTGAAAAACTTTTAAAGCATAAGAAACTGATTTGACACTCCCGGAAAAGAGGTGTGGAAAGCAAGAGGTCGTCATGGCATTCTCACTTAGCATGTATAACCATACCCTGAGGCACAATCCTTGTCTTGAGCGGAGTCTTGGCTTGTTTGACCACCTCTTTGAGCACTTTCCTCTCCTTTTCTCCCACTAAAGTCACTGACCTGTGGATGGAGTTGCCAATGATAATATGGAATCACACATCTATTTCTATAAATGGACAAATTACATTTTCCTACTCGATATCTAGTCATCAATGGCAAAATACATTAAAACGCATGAAATCAGACCTTCTCTCTCCTTCCAATATAATACAAACTTATAAATCAAGTTCAGCATCATTGACAGAAACAGTAAACACAAATTTGGTGATTTGCAAACCCTGGGCGTTAAAAACCATCAACTATATGATTTTCAGAAGCCAATAATTTTTTTGGCTAGTTACAAATGATATTAAAAAGACAATTACTCTTTAACAGGACTTAAAGGGCAAAAAATTTGTTCTTGAATGTTAGGAAGACACGCTTACTAACCTCTTTCCAATAACTTTAACTATGTATTTGACAATGTTACATTCATGCTTCTTACACACCGTGAACTTGCATACATATGTGAGGTGTGTTGACAAAATGAGTTACTTCTCGGATTTGAGCATTATGGAAATTGGTACATCAACTTGATAGGTGAAGTTTGTACAATTTGTGAGCATGGAATAGTAAAAGACACAGTAAACTTGAACAAAATGGCATCAATTGAAAATCTATAAATCTGATCCCAGTGTCGATTTTCAGCCAATATCTCCATTCTTGGATTGCGAGAAGAAACTCATTTTGTCAGCACATCTCACATATTGGTAAAATTTGCAAAGCCACTACAAAGACTTGCATATTTACCTTCCACTTTTACCAGCTCGAGCAGTTCGACCAACTCTATGAATGTAATGCTTTATAGTGCTTGGCATGGTGAAATTGATGACCTGAAAAACAACAAAAAAGCGAGTCAGTTTGAGAAAGCAGTAAAATCTACACAGCTGTTGAAAAAATTGAATGCATCAAGCACTGGAGAATGACATCTGAACTGAACCAGATCTTCCAAGGTGAACAACATGACATTACATCCTTCCACAAACTTAAAGATGACAGCAAACACACACAAAAAAATACAATGGAGTCGGCTTCAACAGAAACCCATAGAACTTCCAGATTTTCTCCAATTTAGTCGAGTTTTCTGTTCAGAGAGGTTGTTCAACAAGAAAAAACCCACTGTTTTCAGATGAACAATGGTCCGTTTAAGCAAATTCCATTGAGGTAGCAAGTTATAATTTATGCCACGACCAAACTTGTCATAGAGGACAAAAAATATATGGCTATCAATTTTTTTCTGACATTAATTAATAATCTATACTTTAAAAAAGAAGACAATAACTCTTTAACAGGACAATTTTTTTTGGACAATAATTAATAATCTATACTTTAAAAAAAAAGACAATTACTCTTTAACAGGACAATTTATTTCTGACATTAATTAATAATCCATACCCTTAAAAAAAAGACAATTACTCTTTAACAGGACAATTTTTTTCAGACATTAATAATCCATAGGGCCTACTTTTTAAAAAAAAGGGGATTTCAAACTTCAAAGCATATTGAAAAATGCATCTGACCATGACAGAAATACTTGATAGACAATTCAAAACTTGAAGTTTTTTCACTTCACTCACAGTTTTCACTCCTTCAATATCTAGACCCCGAGAAGCTAAGTCTGTGGCCAACATCACATCAACAAGACCTTCTTTGAACTTCTTCAGTGTGTCAAGACGCTGAAATAGGAATTGTGAACATTCTTCATTTTCATGAACAAAGACAAAGTGTATGTGGGACATGAAAACTGATTGCATGTACAAAAGAACATTGAAGAACAAAATTGGAAAATGTTAACCACAAGTTTATGAAGAATCGATGATCCAAACTTGAATACTCCTGCAAAGTTATGAAATATTCATCAACATTCTCTGCTACAATGGACCCCCCCCCCCCCCCACCCCCCCCCGAAAAGATGTAAAGTCGAGCATGGATATCTTGAACATGTTGGGACTGACAAATGTGTTCGACCCGTCCATAATTCCTTGATAATGAAAAATGAGAGAGAATGAAGAATATCAAAGGAAGTGACTATGACAGACAATTTAGTTTCCTATTCTTTGCCATCACGAGATGTAACCGGTATAGATAAAAGGACAGTAGGATGGATTGTGTGAGATAAATATTCCATATCATCAAGATTTTGATAGAATTTTAGAACAGACGTACCTGAGCCTGTGAGAGATTCCCGTGCAGTTCCCCAACGTTGATGCCCAACAGACCCAGCAAAATATGCATCCTGTGGGCCTGCACTTTGGTCTGAATGAACACAATGCACTTGTCACAGAAGTTTCTCGACACCAGTGCTGTGGAGACACAATGGGGGGGATGGGCATTGATAAAAGCAAATACTTTTCCATCATGAAGAAATCTGCTCTTCATTTTTTGTACATCCCAAAAGAACATTATTTTCTGAATATATATACTAATTGACAAGACTGAAAATTCAGTTTAAGGCACAGAAATAGACAGGGGGTTATAAAATTAGGATACCATAGTTGAACCAAACAGTATATTACTAAAAATTAAGAATAGGTACTTTGTAACTGAAAATATATGTGACCCTTACAGGTTACCACAAAGTAAGCTTCTCAGGAGATATGTTTGTTTTAGTAGAGGTTTTACGGCGCTCGCAACTGCATAAGGTCATATGAGCGCCAGAAGATTAGAGGTGTTACAAGAGAGTAACAAACATAAAAAAAAGAAGGGGAGATTAGAACGATAGATGTTTGATAGGAAAGAAGAAGCAAACCACACCAGAGCACCCGCCAACCACCCACCTCGGGAGAGAGACAGTGCAAATTGGAATAGCCGAAGAATACATTTTGAAGTCATGACAACCTTCAATGGCACACAAAACAGGAATGCACTTACTTAAACTTTTCATAATTTATGGACACATAAAGAGAATCAAAACATGGACCCTACAGGAAAAATGGCTGCACAATATCCTCTTCTCCCGACCACTCACCAGCTACTATTGCTTCTCTGTCTCCCTCTCGGTTCGGCCGGATACGAACAAACTCCTGTCTGAGGCCCAGGGCGACCTCTGTGCTCTGGTTGACAAAGACCTTCACTGGATCTTTTAGCGACACTGCCACCAGCTCCTGGACCTGGACGGGCAAAAGTTAGTTAGTTATAGTAGAGATTTTTTGGGCGCTCGCAACTGCATAAGGTCATATGAGCACCAGAAGATTAGAGATGTTACAAGAGAGTAACATACATAAAAAAGAAGAAGGGGAGATAAGGACGACAGATGTTTGACTTTGATAGGAAAAAAGAAACAAACCACACCAGAGCACCCGCCAATCGCCCACGGGGGTAAAAGTGCTTCAGAAAATTACCTGTTTAGTTGATTAAAGTGAAGCATATCAGCACAATGACCAACATTTTGTACTGGGAGAAAGCAACAAAGACAGAAACAACAGAAGAAAAGACAACAAACATGTTTCAGCGACACCCTCCAATAACCCGCTCAAAAAAATACAGCACAGGTAATAACATATGTACAGAGGCCATATTCAGAGACGGTAATATAACATATGTACAGAGGCCATATTCAGAGACAGGGAATCATCTACAATTCATTTTTTTAAAAAGAGCATCTTATGATTCTCTTTAAAAAACTCATATTTTCAAAGTTCTCACTGACAAATCTTACAGTGAACAAAAAGCAAACAAAGACACAGACTATAAGTCTACAGCCAATCAGAAAGACAGCGGCTACATTTGGAGGGAACACAACAGGAGAAAAGTACAACACCAAAATTTTTAAGAGAAAAAAAAAAGGAAAGACCAACCCCCCCCCCCCCCCCCCCCAACAAATCAGGAGACCAGCACATCAGAGTAGCATAATCATCAAACATCCTAGGGTAAGCAAAACTGTGATGTCCTTGCTGCTAAAAAAAGGTGTAGATCTATCAGACATTTATGAGTGACAGCACTGAAAACATAAGGTAAAGATTTGGGAAGAATGAACAGTTCCTATTCTTACCAAACACTCAATGAATCTAAACACAGTAAGAATTGGCATCATGGATTAAGCTTGGGATGATTCCCCCTCCTACCCCCACACAATATGAAGAAAACACAAAGAAGGGATAGACAGCTAAACATACAATTAAAAACCAACTGACAGTAATGGGGACTCTATATAAATACAGGCCTCAATAAATGAGAATGCATACATACAACAAATCCTCAAAAATACTAGTATTGACTGTTTAAGGAATAATCTAAAATCACTAACTGTTTCAGTCATGGTTGCGGAAAACAGCATTGTCTGTCTTTGCCTGGCACAGAGTCGAATGATCTCATTCATCTGCTCAGCAAAGTACTCATCCAACATTCTGTGAAGGGAAGCAAAGAAGAAACAAAAATGAGCCTTTTAGTGGAACAATTTACAATGTGTCAACCAGCAGCCTCACCTCAATATAAAGTTTAACACTTTGCCCCCATGGGACGCCGATCGGCGACGGTAAGAAGCTGTCCCTTTTCCCCACGGGACGCCGCGCCGGTGTGACATAGCGTGTAGGCCTACCGCACCTGTATCCTGGTCCACGGGGATAAGTGTTGCGTGCGTGGGTGGAAAGTGTTCAACCAGCAAGGGTGGGCCCATGTCTCAGTACTGAGCTAGACTATGGTGTGGATGACACTGGTTCGAATCCCCAACCAAGCATTCTTGAACTTGAATTGTTTGTGGATTTTCAAGGCTCTCCATTTCCGTAAGTCAGTACTACTAGTGATGAACTTTAAACTCAAAATGCCTTACCTTTTAAATAACTAACTGTCAAAACAGCTGGTACAGTTTGTGTCAGTTCCAACCACAGGATTGTGCGATCTCAAAATGACTCCTACCATTCCAACTGACCATTTCTTAGTCCCATCTAGGGCATGCCCCTGTTTGCTACACAACCCTATCAATAAACAAGAAAACTGTGCCCAACTTTATAATGTCGGTAGTGCCCACTACGAGAGAAATGCATACATTTTAATTACAGCATCTCTTTATTTTATTTTCAGCACCATTTCTAGATAAAAAAACTGAAACTTGACAAACAGTCAGTAAATATGGCAAGCTGATGGTCAACTTTCTAGTCATGGCCACCTAGTTTCATTCCAATGCTCCACTTAAAAGAAGGATATAAATAACTACAAAGCTTAAGTTTCTGGGGTTCTTTAATTTATTTTTGAATATGCAAAGTGTTAGGGCTCATAAAAGTTTTTATTCCCTTAATTACTGAGATGCGGTTGAATATTTTACAGAAACTGGAATGGTGGTCTATTTTTTTAGAAAAATATCAGGGTAATCCATATTTTGCTGCCCATTACAATCTCATAACTTTTCGATTATTTGACACGTTTTTTAAATTAAAAAAGTATAATTCTTAGAATCAAGAGCTCTTTCTCAGGAAGCAAACAAAAAGGGTTCAAGTGAAAAGTTTTTTTGTTTTTTTGGTTGAATTTGTGAACTTGGTAGTTTCCTGAAAGATTCTGTAGTAAGCATTCTACTTTATTCCCCAGATTTAGTTAAGAAACAATACACGCTGCTCGCTGTTGGCACTAGGCCGAGCCACTCACCTGTCTGCCTCATCCAGCACCAGAATCTCAATGTTGTTCAGAGTAAAACTGAAGCTGTTGTGTAAATGGTCGATCAGACGACCCGGGGTGGCTATAACGATGTCTGGACCCAATCGCAACATGGCCTCCTGTGACTTTATGTCCAAACCACCTGAAACGGGGACGGCAGTCATTACGTTTATTTACAAAACTGAAACCTGTCATACAACAACAATAATGTCATGAAATTTGGCAGAAAAACTGTAACAACCACTAAAGCAAAAATTTTGGATAGAACATCTTGACATTTCAATCATGTCCCTTATTTTAGGAGGAGACCATGACAGAGATCAAGGAAAAACATTAAACAGCATACCCATAACCTGGTATGCAGAGAAATTTAGCTGAAAACTCACAAATGTACTTTCAAAAAAACAAACCCCACACTTTTTTCTTTACAAAGCAGGCAATAGAGAAGTGGGCTAACATAATAAACGTTCAGTCACTTAACTCCAACAAGACCGTACCTGCTTTTTTATAGTAGTTTTAGTAAGAGTTTTACGGCACTTGCGACACAATAAGGTCATATAAGTGCCGAAGATTAGAGGTGTTACAAGAGAGTAACAAACATAAAAAAGAAGGAGGAGAGATCAGAATGTTTTTAGTTTTAGTAAGGTTTTACGGCGCTCGCAACTTCATGAGGTCATATGAGCGCCGATAGATGTTTGTTTCAAACCACACCAGAGCACCCGTCAACCACCCACAGACCGTACCTGCAGCCAGGCAGATGTCAATGTTGGAGTGCTGAGCCAGCTGTCGAGCCACGGTGTGCACCTGTACGGCCAGCTCTCTGGTCGGGACCAGGATCAAGACACGTGTCGAGGCCGTTGCCCTTGGACGATACAGCAGGCGCTCCAAAATTGGTAGCATGAAAGCAACGGTTTTACCTGTATGGGGGGGAAAAAAGGGGGGGGGGGGGGGGGGAAGGTGACACAGGCCCTATTATTGGGGGAACGGTTCTTTTCAGTTAGTTTCAAGATTGTAAATGAACTCATGTCTTCTGCTTGCAACAGCAAACCACCAATCTCTTTCACCACAGACACCTGTAGTAAGTTTCACCACATTATCAAAATTCATAAAACACAGAACATGTTTGTTAAGTCATAATATGCAAAAGAATTGACTGAAATGCAGGAAGTCAAGGCACACTCTTGTATGGGCCCGGAAACTTTTCTTCACTGCTACGATCTGAAAGACTTCCTTCCAGTATGATGTCCCCAAGGGACAAAGTGCCCCACCTACCTCTTTCCGATTCAATCTAAAGTTAACAATTACTTTTTTCTTTAAAATCCAAACAAAACGCAGTATAATAACTAAAACCAGCTAATTTAACTCTGAAAACATAAAGAAAATTGTTATAACGGAAACATAAAATTCCTGTGTGTAGCTATCAAAGCGACAGAGTTGTGGTTCATAAGACGCATGGACAGCTAGAAAAACAAATGAAGAAGTCTTGGTTGAGTAAATAGCAGAAGACAGCTCATGACGAATATACAAAAGCGACAGGCAAAATTCTTCAGACACACAAAGTGGAAAGAAGAATTGGAGAATATTGTAACAACAGGTAAGTTTGATGGAAAGAGAGGCAGAGGCAGACAGAGGGAAAAGATACTGGACAAGACAACAACATGGCCAGGAGCAGCAAGAACAACAGACACCACTGCTGCAACGCAAGACAGATGGAAATGGAGGTCCATGATCGCCCATGCCAGTTGGCAAGGCACCGGATGATGATGATGAGCTATCAAAGCACCGCCTCACCTGACCCAGTGACAGCACACGCACATATGTCACGTCCCAGCAAAGCCACTGGGATACACGCTGCCTGAATGGGGGTTGGCTTGACGAAACCCATGGAGGATAATCCCTGTAATTGGAAGTTACTGACAAATAATATTGTACAAGTCACAGATGTATAGTATAACAAAAATTACTAACACAATTAATATCACTATAAAAATGAATGACGTAAAATATCACAAAAACTACTGACATACAGTGTCATAAAAGTTACCATTCTAAAAAAGAATAAAACTTACTGATGTATAAATTATACAAGTTACTGATATACAATATCATTCAAGTAACTTAGGTATAATAACATAAAAGTTACAGATGTGTTACAAAAAGTGATTTACTGTCACTGCCATTCCCCACTGTGTTCCTGGCAAAAACCAGGATAACATACCATGAACTAAACAACTCTGCCCAACTCCAGTTCACATTTTACAAACATGATCAACACAGGAGCCTTACTGGAAACAGCTTTTATGATACTTAGTATCAAGTTACCTTGATCAAAGGTCTCGACAGGTTCATGTCTTGAAACACAACTTTATCATCAAACGTGTCCACGCTTTCTGAGAACTCAATTTTTGCCTGCTGGAAAAGAAACAACAATCCACGACTAAGACACATATGGTTTTTCTCTCTGCCCTGTATTCCAAGTCAATTGAAATGAAAGAAGAACAAAAGTATATGATTCATGAAATAAGTGAAGAAAAAAATAATCAGAGAAATATTTATGTACATCACCATAATGCATGCTAAAATTTTAAAAAAATAATTTTTTAATCCAAGAAGACACATCAAGCTATTCTAATCCTTTTTGGTGCTATGTTTCCCAATCACAGGTCTGTCTGTTGCTTCATTGCTTACACTTGTATGATATTATGATCAACAAACACCTAGACGATATGGGAATAAAAGAGGTACAATCGTTTTAAATCTCAAGTGTGATTACAAGATAACTTACTTCTTGTAATCTGTGAATGGAGATATTGACAGAAAATAGACACAGGGATCAAATTTCTACAGTTCAAACTAATGTTATTTTCTTCAAATTTAACATGTATGTTATCATTTCATACAAGTAAATTGTAAAAACCAACCTATCAACTTGACATGTCCATGTCTATATATGGCTAAAATCCAAGAAATAACTCATTTTGTCAGCATGCGGGTTGTATTGTAAGCCTTTCCTCGACAACGTGATCAGATAGAACCCTTTACCCCTTCAATTTATAAGGTTTAACCCTTAAAGTCCTATATGATCTCAGGAAACATTACTGACTTTGTTCTTCCAATTTACCTCTTCACCTTCCTGTCCTTTCTTCTTTTTCTTCTTCCCATCTCCTTTTGTCTTGATAAGGTCTGAAAAGAAACAAAAGAAAATCCTTATGAAAATTAGGGATGGGCAGGTATCGGTATCCAGTACCAGAACACCCGGTTCTACTGAAGGAGGTGTCAGTACCGGCACTAAGAAGGAGTCGACATCAACGGTTTTTTACCGGGCCACAGGAAGTGTGCAGTGTGTAGGCCTAGGCCTAGCAGCTGTGACAACTTTACCTTCAATTTTCTCAAAACAGCATTTTTCGGGATAGCCCCCTTGTGCTTAAAAGCGACCATATAATACACGCTGATTTCTTGTTTATTTTAAATAAGCCAAATATTCCGATAATAGCAACATGGACAGAGAAACAGAACATCTCATTAGACGATCAAATAGCAATTTCAAAACAAACTGATTACGGCAGCAACAAGTAGAAAAGTGTAACTGTCGACTGCTATTTGGAAACTGATGCCAACAGACCTAATTTTCCATGAGGTAACTTCAAATCACAAGCCAACACATGAAAGGTGGAGTCAGTTTTCCTTTTCTCTTACAACCAGTGGTCCTGAGTAAGAAGACAAAAAGTTAAGCCATACCTCTCTTGGCTTCAGCATCTTCATCCGAAGAATCATCTTCTTCAACACTCATGTCCTCATCGTTCAGTTCTGGTTTCGATGCATTGTCCCGCTGTAACAATAAGTGATAATTTATTTTAAAAAAAGATTTAAAACTTACAACCATGACAAAATAGAAATCATTGAACTATCATATGATTGTGACTTATCACAACTTACATAGAGTACAAATCGGTTCTTATGGACAACAGCATTAGACATTCATTTCCAAAAAAAAAAAAGCCACTACCCTTTAGTGCCAGAATAAAGCAAGATGTACTGACAGAAAGAGAACAGAGGTGGTAAAGACGTAGTGCCTATAGGTACTGTATAGGTCCTGCCTTCCAACCATTCCACACAAGGAAATAAAACAAAAGGACAGAAAAATAAAAAAAAGCATTTATCTACCTGTTTGGCCTTGCGAACTTTTGCAATTTTGTCATCCAACGCTGAGACACTGGACTGTCCCTTGGCTTTCAGCTTAAAAGTGGGTGCAGTAGACAGCTGAAAGTCAGACGATAAGATATTAGAAGTCTTGACAATTTTTTGAAATACAAAATAACAATAAATAATAATAATTGCATTTACATAGCGCATATCAATGCTCTATAGCCTGCTCTATGTGCTTTATGATGTCGTGGGAAGCATACAGTACAAGCTGTGGATTGTGCGCGATCAAACACTAACAAACTGACAAGATCTTTTTGTGTCTGTAGCCGGGTACCCATTCCCACTTGGGTGAAGTGAGGAAAATTTGTGTAAAGTTTCTTTCCCAAGGACATAATATTGACTTCTGACCGGATTCAAACCCATCACGTTACATTATTATTATGTCTTTACATTTTTCGGAATTTCCTAACATATAACAACTTCCACTGACACAGAGATTGTAGAACTTCAGATGTCTTGGAAGCAATATAAGTCCAGTTTTGGATCTCTGATACTTTTAAAACGGTTAAAACTTCACACCTCATATGTGCTATCCTAGCCTCTCTAATAATGGCATTATATGTCAATCTTACTAATCCGTCCCCACCAGTGCTTGCATCTCATAGGACCACTGTTTGATCAATTTAAAAGAGAAATGATTGAATGTCTCACTCATTTCCACCCTCAGCTCCACCCCTTTATGTATTAAGTACAATTAACTGATGAGATGCTGCCCCTCCCTTACATATAATGATGATTAGAGTAATTTTTTTTCTTCAATGGCCATATGATCAGGGTGGCAGGCAGTAGTCAAATAAATTTCACACCTCTGGCTACTCAGGAAAGTTTCCATGCTGGAGTGCTACTCACACACTTTCACAAGAATTGGTGAGATTTCACGCTCTAACCACCCTGACCATTTGCAAAACTTGGGGCTACTCCCAAACCGCACCCCTCCTTCCTTCCTTGCCTGGTGGCATGGCACAAAGAGTTAGAACCAATAGAGCAAAACTTGGGAGTTTTGTTTCAAATCAAGGAAGAGCATTTTCTCTCTTCGACAGACCAAAACCCTCTGAAGAGAAGGAATTTCTCTTTCTGTTTTCCTGTTGAGAAAATTTCCACCAAAGACAGATGCATTATAGAGCAGGTATTTATCAAAAGGGGAGCGGAGAGATTCCCATAACTTTGTTAAAGCAGGTTTGACTGTACTATTTTACATCTCTCGAAGTGTGACATAAACTCAGTTCTACGTTGTGAACCTTTCTATTGTTTGTCAGAGCAGAGGGTGACCTCCTAAAGTGCAACGGTCTCAACAAAAAGATTTAGTCAATGACAGCTGTGTTAATTGGCTCGCAATCAAATCTGCAGGCAAAAACAACACAATAAACACTTCACATAATATTTTACATTTCAGTTTTACAAGACTGACATTTTCATTCAGTAATCAATAATAATAATAAAGATCAGCTTTGTTCACGACAGGAACAATTTGCATATGTGCACATGTATTAAAGACATGATTTATTTCTGAACGTAATACTATTCCAGCCTGTCTCACTTGACACTTACTTTGACCTCCCACTTTCCCCTCATGATGAATATTTCACACCCGAGAGAACATTCACACATTCTCACCCAAACATGCAGAAACTTACACACAAAAAGTAAAGACATGTTTCTACATTCAGCATATAATTAAAGCAACATTTCTAAAATAACTCACAGCTGACTTTTCATCGAACGAAAAGCTTGAATTGAAGAGTGTCTTTTTCCTGTTCTGCTTCCGTTTCTTTTTAGAGACCTGAGAAAAAAAAGAGACTCTTCTCGTTATGGATTTTATGAATTTTAATATCAGTTCAACAGCAGCGAAGAAGTGCTCTGGTGTTTCAGGTGACAGTAAATACTTTTTTTTGTCAGAAACATATATATATATATATATATATATCCAAGATCTCCACTAACTAGTTTAGCCATTGTATAGTCTTGAATAATATAGTATATAAATGAATTTATAGTGTCATTTCACTTTTTCTGACTTTGCCTAACCAGGCATTCTTCTTTGCGCTCCCCACTAGGCATTTCAGAAGCCAAAGAAACAGATAAGCTTGAACGTGGGCAGTTCTATATACAGTCGGGCAACGAACACAAATATCTACTTGCCAGGTAGAAAAGTCAACTTGCCAGTTTTCAAACATGAAAACCATTAGACTGTCTATATATCAAGAAAGAAAAAAGATGCAAACAGTACTGACATGTGATATAAAATAATAAAATGATGTGTTGATATGCTTGTCCATGATGTAATCTGTTTTACCATTGAATATTTCATTTAAAAACTTTTATGGCCAAACAGAAATTCCAAAACATTCCCCGTCTTCATGATGTGTTTATGTCTGTTCTACTCTCCTGGCTCTGTCATCACGTTGCCACCACCTTTCCAAGGCAAGTGTCGCACTGTAGTTCATAACACTTGGCCCTTCAATGCATATGTACATCAAATTGGACAGGACATATGTGTTGAGCTTTGCCTTCCAGTCAGATTTGATCTGCTTCAATGCTGAAAACCCCCCTTTTTACACCAGCTGTGGAAAAATGAAGTGTGAGCAGGAGCTTAACTAGAAGTAAAACGCTTCTGAAGTCTTCCTGTCTTTCTGGGTCAACAAGTAACTGGCCCCAGGTGGTTAATGGCCTTCACTTGGCCTCTCACATTCTCCTTATCAGTCTTTTGAGGGCAGGCCATTCCAATGTCATCGATGGATGCCACCTCTCTCAGCATTAAGAGAAGACTCAAAAACAAATTACAAAGACTGCCTTGTGATAATAATGATTTGTCCTGTCGGGCAGGTTAAGTAAGCAGCCATTCTACCTGCCCGGGCAGTCGTTAATGTCCACCCCTGACTATACACCTTATACACACACACAGGCCACTCCATTTGCAAATAACCAACAAATCTCGAGAACGTAAACCGTTAGGAGAAATAGAGCTGGCCTTTTTTTATGCACACCAATGTGAGATGTAGGCTAGATCTAGATCTAGGCCTATGTGTTTTTCCCCATGTTTTGGCAATGTCTTTTATATAATTTGATGTTTTGCAGTCAACTTTGAAATTTCCGTGAAAATAATTGATTTGCGACAGTTTTAGTGGCTATATGATGTGTGATCTGCATCACGTCACATAATAGGGCCTACAGTGACTCACAGCCTACTGCAGTTTGTTGGGCACTCCTGTACTGTATAATTGCGGTCCTGTTAGATTTAGCAATAAATCAAAGATGGTAAATAACAAGATGGGCCACTCAGCCAAAAAAGTGTCCGCAGGAAGTTCGCTCTTTGCTTCAGATGGCTCTGCAGTCTGTTTTGAAGCTCTCTTTCGTTTTTCCAGAAGAAGAATAGGAATAGCACCTCCTTGCGTGCGCAGATCGACAGCTGTTCATCAGCAGTTCAGGTTCGTCCAGTGCGGAGTTTTGGATTTTTTTTATTTTAATGACCTCTCGCCTTTCATTCTAAAGTCAAATTTAACGAAGAAAACAATCACCCTTTCTTCCGGAAGAGGTTTTTTATCAGCGTAACCATTTTTTAAAAAGCGTTCTTCCGAAATTTATTCAAAAACCTGCTAGTTTCACTTTGATTTTTTAAACTCAAGTAGGGTAACTCTGTTTGCAAAGGGTGCGCATTTGTGAAGAGGGCGCCACCGAATTTTGAGGACATTTTTTTAATTGGCTCAAAGAGAGAAGTGGCCTGCACCTGTTCCTGGGGTAAACGTCCGAGGCTTTGATATCCCAGACTTTGATCTCTTCAATGATTCGGATGATTTTCAAGACTGATGATAATGCAGGTCAGTTTACAATTTTGTCTCGTCCCCCTTCTCTCTCTCTCTCTTGGTATTCTTGCAGCCCTCACTCACTCCGCCTCGTGCCGGTCCTCGGGGCAGTCTCGCAGCCCTCACTCACTCTGCCTCGCCTTGGTTCCTCGGGGCAGTCTCGCAGCCCTCACTCCCTCCGCCTCGCGTCGCTGGGAACTAGAGTACATCCTGTGGTGCGATATACAGTAAGCGATCTTTTGTGGATATCTCTGGAAGTTACAGGTCGATCTTCATGATTTTTTCACCAGAAGTTAGAAAAACTTCCTCTCTATACGGTGTAGCGCATTACTGTAACAGCAGTTTAAAATTTCTATATGCTGTGGTGGTGTTTGTTTGGTAACGTGTGTCTGGTTTGGTGCGCAAGGTTTCTGGTTTGGTGCAACATATCGTCTGGTTGGGTGCGCAATAGTACCATGTTTACAGCTCTAGATCTAGCTCTTTTCTGACACTTTTCATCTTTCTCTATCCTTGCCTTGTCTTCTTTCCCTTGCAAGAAGTTCCTGTACTGACCATAACGGAAGGCCAAGGTCAATTAGGCGTGTTCTTTTTGGGAGCTGTGCGCCTACTCTAGATCTAGATCTAGATATCTAGTTCGCGTAGCAGTAGATTAGGACCCATGGGCCATGGATGGACTGTACAGTCCGTTGTTTGCCTAGAGCGCTTTAATAATATAAACACGGTGGGTCCACTAAAGTTCAATCCAGCCCTAAAATTAGCAGCCAATCAGAAAGATGCGTCTTTTCGACGTTTAACGGCATGTCATCAACATGCTTCGGATTCAAGAACGAAAGTAGAATCTAGACTAGACTAAGCAACAACAAACGGCGTGCAAGAAGCTGAGAATGAGAAACAGAAAGTTGTGCGAAAGGTAGATCCTCGTAATTGGTTGGAAAGGAATAGAAACGCTCAAAAGTTTTATCAACTAAAATTAACTGCCATTAACAAACCGGTTCATCGTCAGAATCTGAGCTGTCATTCTCAACTGGTATTTCATCTTCATCTTCGATCGTCTTGATCATGCCGAACTCGTCTAAGGCGGCCATCTTGTTTGAACGAAACAAGGACAAATTAAGCTAGAACTAAAAACTGTCTCGTATCATTGTGTATGACAGACCTAACAGTTTTTGTCTTTCCAGAAACCATTCTGTATGGCTTGAATAGTTTATAATATGAAATGTTCAGGAAATAATCTAAGTTTACAAGATATTTAGACATGGGTCTACTCTTCTGGTATTACTACGAAACTCAACGTAAATAAGCACCTTACCTTTAACATTTTACATCTTTGGCGCGGAAGTCGGAAAAAAGCCAACCTGCTGTGCTGCAAGCCTTGGTTTCAACTTTCAACTTGACTTGTAACCACACACTGAACAATACTGAACATTATAGAACTGATAGAGCTATTTCAGTGGTTTTCACGTCTTATGAACTCTCTTTAACCCAGCTATGGGTATTCAAGGATTAACAAAGCTTCTTGGTGATTGTGCACCGTCATCAATGAAAGAGAATGAAATCAAGAGTTTTTTTGGTAATTCATTCGATTTTAGATTCTAATATTATAAGTATAAGTATAAGTAATGCTAGAGCGGCCCGTGAACGTAGCCTGCAGACTACGTTCACGGAACCCGTGAATGTAGTCTGCAGGCTACGTTCACGGAACCGTGAACGTAGTCTGCAGGCTACGTTCACGGCACCGTGAACATAGTTGGCAGGCTATGTTCATCTTGCCCTGAATGCAGTTTGCGGGTGCTTCGTTTAGGGGGAAGCGTCCGCTGCCGGTTTTTGTCAGTGACGTAATATTTTGGCCAGCTTCAAGTGTTTCATCCCGTGAGATGAAGGAAAACGAAGCGTCTTTACAGAATTAATGTTGGGACATGGGATATGGAAACGAAGTGACTATACTATAGATTATTCGGACTCGAGTCTGAATGCCGAATGTATGAAAAAAATAAAAATGTTATTCGGACTCCGATTCTTGTCCAGCATGACATCACTTCCGACTTCCTGTGACTCGTGACTCGGGCTTCCTGTCCTGCCTCTCTCGTGACTCGCCTCAGGCTGGGTAGAGACCGGGATCACTTTGGGCAAAATGTGCAGGAGCCGAGTTTTTATCTTATTAATTTATGATGAATTTGAGGCCTGCCTGAAAAGTTATGGCCGGCACTATTTCTCCGAACGTTCGGGAAAATAAAGCTGGGCACTATTTCTCCGAACGTTCGGGAAAATAAAGCTGGGCACTATTTCTCCGAACACTCTGAAATCTCATCCTTTCTTGCAAATTTCGGATATTATATAGATCTATAATTATAGTATAAGCCTACCAAAGATTGTTCGTATACAATATGGTTCAAGCGGTCCAAAAAATGTCCTCAGTAAATATTTATATAAAGAAATGCTACAATTCCAAACAGTTTTTCGCTACAGATATGGCGTGTTGCCTATGAAGGCGAAGGGTACTGCTCTTAAACGTAATGTGTTGTGTGTTCACTCGTGTGCTGTCTAGATCTAGATCTAGATCTACGGAGGGTTATTGATAACGACACGATAGAACTACTGCGACCAAAGTCCCTTAATGTGTGTGATTCCATAATTTACATGTAATATCCTGTACTTTTTTTTAAAATTACGCACATTTAGGGTTAAAACAGCCAATCTTCTTCAGACAGGTGGACACTCGCCCTTATTTTTTAATGTTTGTTGTTGTTTATGAGCTGTTCTAATTTTGATTTCTTTCTGTTGTTAAACCTTTCTTTTTCACGTTTTTACACTCATCTAAAAATCTCTAGACTAGCTCTTGAAAATTGAAATAGATATAGACCCAACAATTTGCTCCTGTGTGTGTGTGTGTGTGTGTGTGCGTGCGTGTGTGTGTATGTATGTGCGTGTGTGAGTATGTCTGTGTGTGGTAGTAAGTGAGGAGTGTGTGTGTGTGTTTGTTTTTCGGGCTTTATTTCAGCCTTTATTCAGTAACAGTTCAAAGTATACAAAATAGAAACACAGGATCCATTCACTCCAGGGCTCATGAGTTATTCGTCTCTTTCAGTTTTACTCATTCATTCAATTCCCGTGTTCTCTCCCGCGGCTCATCCCTGTCCGCATGACTTCCATACCCCACCCCCTCCCTCCGGGCACACACAAAGAAAATCTCACTCATTCCCTTGCACCCTGCGAACCATGGACAATAATATAGGCAAAACACTGCCTGAGCTGCATTCCTTTCTTTCGTGAGCTGTGGACCAGGCCAGGGGGGTCGGTGTCGTCGTCTTGTAGTTGCTGTCGCCTGTGGATACTCTCGCACATTCTTCCTTTCACCCGCTCTTTCACTCACACTGTCTCTCCATCCATAGCTCAGTTCGTCATACGTTCAAAAGTTGCCCACTAGTCATGTTTAGTTAGTGTGTGTACATGTGCATGATGGTGGTGTGTGTGTGGTGGGTGTTACTGAAGGTTGTCTGTAGGCGGGCTTGCCATGCGGTGTTCCTTCCCAGATCAGAGGCAGAATGAAAGTTGGCGCCGAACTCTCTCAATAAATAGGCAAAAAATCACGAGACCGGAAGCCGGAAACCGTTCGGAGAAATAAAGATCGGCACTATTTCTCCGAACGTTCGGAGAAATAGTAACTTCGAAAAGTTATAGCGCTTCTAATAAACTTTAGCTTTGAAATTTTCTTGAAAAGTTAATAATTGATTTTCAACAGTTTTTTGTGGTGTGATCTGCAGCAAATAATACTGGTTTGACCCTCAAAGCAATAGCAATGCATCTGTGTGCGGGAATGAAAGTAAAAATTAACCTTCATTTAGGCTAAGTTAAGGAATGAAATTATGACTCGTTCATTTTTTATTATAATTCAAGATCTGCTTCCTCAGCTAAATTCTCCCTCTTTTTTTTTTAGGGAGGAAAGTTGCAATTGATGCATCAATGAGCATTTATCAGTTCCTGATTGCAGTCCGACAGGATGGGTCTCAACTGACGAATGAGGAAGGTGAAACAACAAGGTACAGTCTTCTTCTTGAACATCGTCCGGCGAAGGACTTCCGTAACGAGCGATCACCCGTCACCCCATCAAACACAATAAAAGAAGAGACTTATAATTATCCCTACGCTCTAGCCATAACCCTAAACCTAACCCTCTCCACTCTCTATACTCTTTATAGAGGTCACTCGTAACGAAATTCCTCCCTTGCACGTTCTTAAAATTCAAATATGATAGTCTTTTTATTAAAAAAAAAAATTATACTTAACCTTATAATTTCTCTTGTGAGATATTCTTGAAGCTAAAAATGAAAAAAAGCAACAATTATAATGATGTTGTTTATTATATAATTGTTAGAGGGATTAGAAGTGAGTTCATGGAAGGATAAAAAAAAAAAAAATACTATGAGGCTGTATTACATGTTTTATTTAGGAAACCTATAAAAGCAAAAGAATGTTATTTATGGTTCCATGACACTGACAACTATGTTGCATTTTTTGCATGTGATAAATGTACTTTTTATTTGATTTTCTTGCAGTCATTTGATGGGAATGTTCTACCGTACAATAAGAATGGTGGAAAATGGGATTAAACCGGTGTATGTATTTGATGGGAAACCACCTGACATGAAATCAGGAGAGGTGAGTCCGCAGTCTCCTTAAAATGTGAGTGTATTATAAGAGCTACAGGTTGTCCGTGTCTTTGATAGTTGCTCGCCTTTGGTCTTTCCGGTGGCCACACATTGCAGATTGCTTTCTTTTCCCTGTAGTGCAGATTTCAGTGCAAGTAATGCTCTTTATTACTTTATGTTTAAAGAATGAATTCTCTTATTGAATTGTCCTCTCTGAGCATTGTACAGAGCTCTAACTTGCAATATAGAGGATTTATAAATTTGTGAAACATTGGCTTTCATTTTGTTTCCTTGAAAGTTGCATTGAGTCTGTGCTGTTTTCTACTATTTTTTGTGCATTACTATTACAAAGGCATCTTTTGTAACAAGTTATTTCTGATCGGGCAGTTTTAGTATTTTATACCAAGTGCTTTCTATTATTTATTTCATAGTTAAAGAGAGTTGTGTAAAGTCATGGATTTTCATTATATTGTACACTTACAACTAGAATAAGTAGGCCTATAGGTAGACATACATATAAAAGATTAAAGAGGTGGGTGGTTGGCGGGTGCTCAGGTGTGGTATATTATCTGCGGTGAGTTTGTGCTGACTGTAAAGATTTTATTACTAATGCATTATAGAATCAATTTGTTTATTCAAGGAAAGGGCATTATGACTGGTAAATTTTTTGTTTAAATTTCTGCTTTAAAAAAAATTGACTGTAAATTTGTCTTCATTTTCCCAGTTGGCTAAGAGGAAAGAGAAACGTGATGAAGCTCAAAAAGAGCTGGAGAAAGCAGAAGAAGCAGGTATGTCATTTTAAGTGTCACTTTATAGTTTGTGAAATTTCTTTGATTCAAAAGCCTAGAGCTAATTAAGCATCCTGTTTGCACTTGTAGTATAGCTATGTAACCAATCTTGAACTTTGACAGAACAATACTGAATACTAGTGAAGTCACAGTCTTGTGCAATGATAGTCCTTATATTTGCTAATGTTTTGGATTACCTTTGGCAGAAAATACATTTTTCGCTCCCCCTATGTGCAAGTTGATTCTGGTTGTTTAAGGTAGTGTTATTTATATTGTAAAAGATTTGGAGAGGAGGGGTCTAATTTCTATTGTACAGCCAAAGCACGTTGTACCGGCAGGGTTTGCCAATGTTCATAAAGGAACCCCTCTATATAAACATAGTATTTTCACCTTCACACCACTATCCGCTTACTATCTGAGTTGTACAGTCCTTAGTTAACTAATGCAGACGCCAGAGGTACACACTGCACACACAGCACACAACACCCACTTGTTGGCTACTTGATAATCTTTCTCCCTCGAGAAAGACACAGAAATAGAGAGAACAGAGAAGGCTCTCTGCTCTGAGTACATATATATCGCCAACTAAAAGACACTTTTCAATCACAGATCGCACAGCAGAATCGTGTTCCTTAATGTTGGGCAGTTGAGGTTATACAATAGAGGACCCTCGTTGAACTGCCAGCCCTGCTGTTCCGCCAAATCATGCCCATCCCCAAAGGTGGCGATATAACGAATTCCCAAGGGTGATGGTATAACAAATTTTGACTGTAGTTGTTTTGAAGAATCGGGTGGGTTTTTTTTTTACCATGTATGAAAATATTTTTTTTTTTCCCCAGGTGATGAGGAGAATGTTGAAAAGTTCAGCCGAAGACTGGTGAAAGTCACCAAGGAACACAATGATGAGTGTAAAAAGTTACTTACACTCATGGGCATTCCATATGTTGAGGTAAGTTTGGTTTGACAAATAACATTAGAATTGTTAATACTTTTTCTTGTGAGAACATTTGTTTTCCCACACACATGGCAAATGTCTAAGACATTTTATTTACTAATGATCATATAACTGTTTGAAACTGTATAACAGCTGTGTACTATCCACACTCTTATATGGATCTGAATGCTGGAGGATGACTGGTCATGATCGTGCCTAGCTATCTTCTTTTCATACAACCAGCTTATGCCAAATCCTCCGAATCTTCTGGCCCGACAAGATTTTCAACACATATCTTTTACGGAAAAGTAGGCAAGAGGACATGACCACCATAATAACAAGGAGAAGATGGAGATGGATTGGGCACGTTCTGAGAAGAGAATCAGACTCTATTGTAAAGACTGCCCTTCACTGGACACCCGAAGGACATTGCTAGAGGGGCAGACCCAAAGTGACCTGGAGACGCACAGTAGAGTCTGAAATAAAGTCGTGGAACCATTCGTGGGGGACGTTGACCAAGATGGCCCAAAACAGACAGAGCTGGAGATCCTTTGTTGCTGCCCCAAATACCAGATGGTGCGACGGGTAGTAAGTATATTACTGTTATGATTTGTCACCAGACCGTCTCATGTGTTTGGTCTCTTTGCAGGCTCCTTGTGAAGCAGAGGCACAGTGTGCAGCTCTCGTGAAAGCTGGTAAAGTCTTTGCCACTGGCACTGAGGATATGGATTCTCTCACATTTGGGTCCAGTGTTGTGCTCCGGCATCTTACATTCAGTGAAGCAAGGTCAGTATCATGGAATAATGTCGAAAAGAGAAGTATTCTAACTTGATTTTGTGTTCAGTTTCAGTTAATTTGATTTTTATTTCCACAAAGTTATTTTAAACTTTACAACTTGAAATTCAATCATGGTAACTTGTGCTTGTACATATGATTTATACATGATAAGTACATGCACTGAGAAGCCTGGGGTAGAATGAAGTTCAGAAAGGTTTTCTACTTCTTGTGTGGAGGAGATTTACATTTGTAGCACGGCAGTCTTATTAATTCCACAATGTAACATCAAATAAAAGATGAAAGCTTTGCAATTACTGGATCTATGACATCAATAAGGGTATGTGTTATATAAGCCTGTATGTGTCACAGTGCAGTGGAGTCAGGCACTCATCAACTTTTGGGCATATGAAGTTATTGTATTGTCTTAAAGTTAAAGCTTGTTCATTTGTCTTGCTTTTGATTAAAAAATACCCATGTATCTTGAATAGAATTCAAGACAATATGTGTGATTGAAGGAGTTAAGGGTCACCTGGTGTCAGGGGTAAATTAGTGAGAAAATGGCTGCCAAAGTTTGGTGTCTTCCAAAGCCTGAGAGTCTTGGAAATAGCAAATTTATATTTTTTGTGCTTTTAAGAGTTTTTCAGTAAAATACACTGAGAAATACGTTTTTAAATGGACATAAATGGCGTTGAGCCCCAACCCCCCCCCAAATCTATAAAAAAAATTTGCATAAAAATCTATTTTTGTGATGTAATGCATTACCTTTACCATAGCCTTTTAATTATGTTCCTTGTCCCACAACTATATTAATATACATTATTGGTTTCTTCACAGGAAAATGCCCATCAAAGAATATAATTTAGGTCGGCTGCTTAGTGAACTTGCCTTGTCTCAAGATGAGGTATGTACTGTGACTATCTGTTTTGACTGATTAGAGGAGTGGCTAGAATTCACAACACTAAGATCAGTGCAGCACACTGTGTGGTTGTATCAGTTTTGAATTAGAGAAAATGGGGAATTGAAAGGTTATTCTCTTAAGGACATAATTCATATATATTTTTATTACCCGATATGTTTATTGTTTTTGGAATGTAAAAAACCCCATTATTATTCAATAAGATATATCTTGACAGTTGAGGTTTTGTGTATGTGGTGGGTTTTTGTTGGGGTTTATTTTTTTTTGGGGGGGGGGGGGTGTCCTGCCCTGTTGTTTGTGGCCATACAAGACCTTGTGGGTCTTACAAAAAGTTTTGAAATCCACCAGATACTGAAACTATAATGTTGTGTCTCCTTTGGCAATTTTTGTTTGAGATTTTATGTTTGGACACCAACAAAGTAGAATATCATTAAAATTTAAAGGTGAAACCAATGGGAGATGAGTAGCTGAACAGGTAAATGGTCGCCTGTCATTACTGTCAACCTGGAAGTAGGGAGTTCGATCCTTGCTAGTGTCAGGTTTTTCTCATAGACTCTGCACCCCCTGATCCTAGGGTAGATAGAATTGAGCACCAAGTGCTTTCGAATAATCTAAGAATGGACAATTTCAGAGGACCATTATTAGAGTTTTGCAATTGCCACCCAATACTGAAGCTACTCTAGTTAGAATAAATACTGATAGTTCTTTCGAAAATGGTATGTCAGCTAAGGGATGTTTCTAAGTTCTATACGTTAAATGGCCCTGAACGTACACATGAGCTGCATGTTGAATGAAGATCTCGCTGTCAGATGTTCCTTTCGCTCTAGCAGGGTTCTCAAAATACAGTGCTTCTAATTTCCTGCCAAATCGGATTTCCGCTATATTTTCAGTTTCCTTCAGACCTCATCTGCCCATCCGATCCCCGCCACCTCATTGATGGTTCCCCCCTCCCATGTTTCCGACTTTCTCACTTTCTCTATTGTAAAAAAAACTACTGTACATCTAGACTCTAGATCTAAGTTGCGTTGCCTTCCGTGAAACGGTGAAGGTTATAACGAGTCCTGAAATAACGAGGTTTTTTTCCCTTCTTTATCTTTGTAAATAAAATACTGCTATAACGGTAAAGGTCAAGCTTAATCTGGTGGAAGTTCTGATGGCCGAAGAATGAACAACGTGTCTGCTTTTAAAGTCATACAATTATTATCTTATGAGTATGAGTGTGGAACTGAATCCCGGTCCCGGAAGTTGTTTTGGTTTTTTTACTTCTTCTCGCGACTGACCAACAATTTTTTTCCCATAATTATAATTTGTTGTTTTGTAGTTTTTTATGTAGTGATGAAGCATGCACATTCTGGTTTTGTCCCCAGGAGGAGCTTTTACTTACAAAGTATACTTTCCCTTTTACCAATTTAGGCCTGATTAAAGTTAAATAGGGGCTTTACTTGATGTGTGAATCTGTTTGGTTATTTAAAAAAATAAATTTTAGGCTCAGAAAGGCCAAATTTTAGCTCTTCAATTGCAAATTTTCTTCAGCTTCTGGGGGCCGATGCCCCCCCCCACCCCCGACCCCAACCCCCAACCAGGGCTTCGCCCTAGACCCAGACCCCCGCCAATTTTTCCTTAATTTTGGGAATTTGCTGTTGGAAGCACTGGAAAGAAGAAATTTATGGGACGTGAAAAAAGGTTCGTGTTTGTGTCAGTTTAATTTGTTTTTGCTTTGTTTATCTCCCGTTCTCTCTTTCTCCTAACAGTTCATTGACCTTTGTATCCTTCTGGGCTGTGATTACTGTGATTCCATCAAAGGCATTGGGCCCAAGCGAGCCATAGAGCTGATCAAGCAACACAGATCAATAGAAGAAATTCTGAAACATCTTGACAAGAAGGTAATTAAAGTGAAATGTTTTCGTCTTTTGGAAATACAGTTGAACCTGTCCAAGATACAGTTGTGAGCGCTGTAGAACCATATACTACTACTACTTCTGTCCAAGATAGGACTGCAAGGGAGCCAGGAAGATATTCCTTCCTTCCGTCCTTGCCTGGCGGAGTGGTGGAAAGGTTACAGGCGATGGAACCAAACTTTGGAGTGTTGTTTTAAGTCAGGGCTGAACTGGCAAAGCATTTATTGTCTTAGACAGGACAAAACCATCTGATGGGAAAGAATTTCTTTGTCCATTTTGGGGTTAACACTTTGCCCCTATGGCAAGCTGATTGGCGACGGTGAGAAGCCAACCCTTTCCCCCACAGAATGCCAATTGGCAACGGTGTTAATATTGCTACTGAAACGTTGCATCAAAGATCTCCTTTTTGATATGCACACCTGTTAAAATAAAATTTCCTTTCTGAATGGTTTGTGCGACCTTTGAGGTCGAAAATCAGTTTGTGTAAAACAGTTGGAGTTAATTTTGCGGGCAAATGTCGAGTAGACCTAGTTTTGGAGAACATGTGAACATGGCTTTCAATTTTCTCAGTATTCTGAAAAGTTTTTAATGATTGGGGTATTTTGGGCGAGATACAGGTATAGATAGTACTGATGTAGCCCATCTGAATCCTGGTCCTTGGGGACAAGTGTTGTGCTCTCTGTGCGCTGCGTGGGTGGAAAGTGTTCAGCAGATTTCTGTCTCAGACAGGTGTATTACAGAGGAATTGATCGGGGGTGGGGGGGGATTCTGTTATGAAAGGTTTATGTTCAGGCAG
Organism: Aplysia californica; assembly: GCF_000002075.1. NCBI lineage: Eukaryota > Metazoa > Mollusca > Gastropoda > Aplysiida > Aplysiidae > Aplysia > Aplysia californica. Next base: position 370,657 of record NW_004797747.1, read on the forward strand.
GTTCGACTATTTCCTATATTTGAACATTTAGTCACAAGGTTTTGTTTTTGCAGCGATTCAGCGAATGTTTTGGTTTTAAAACTTTTACGTATGAATTATTGTTTTCTGAATATGGTAGTCCTTGTGTGTTGCTTTCTTTTTATCAAATGTCCCTTTTTTCTTCCACATTGTAGATTACTTGGATTGATAACTTAGAATTGACTGTTGCTTAGTTTGTCTTGGGTTAATTGTTGACAATGTCTTGGGGGGTTGTACACCCTGTTGGTTGAACCAGTTTTCTCCCTTTTTAAATGATTTTATAGAAGTATTTCTTACAGTCAGCTGTTGCTCAAAGTATTTCTTGTTTCAATAAGTATTTGAGTTTCATTTTTTAAAAAATAATTTTTTGTCATTTACAGAAGTACCCTGTGCCGGAGGATTGGATGTATAAGGTTTGTCTTGAAAAAAAAATGCTTTCATTTTGTTATGATCTCATTTAGCAGTTTGTGGCCATGGCCACTTTTTGGTCAGGGGGCTTTTGAGAGTTGATATGTAGGTGTTTATTGTCATGGCATTTGCTTCCCTTCCTTTTACACTTTCTTTTAAGCGGAAAGTCTGTTGTCCCTTGTTGTAGCATTATTTATTTTAAGGAAACTAAACTAGCACACCTATTTTTGAAGTTGGTCAGGAAAATGTGTTGAAAATTCATTTTGTTTTCAAGATAATTTTTGTGGAGATCTTTGTATACAGTGGAATCCACTTATAACGAGTCCTGAAATAACGAGAAGTCTGTTTTAAAGACACTTTTCTAAAACCCTGTTTTTTTCCCTTCTTTATCTTTGTAACTAAAATATTGCTATAACGCAAGCAGACAAACTCGCGAGTCGGTTATAGCGGAATGTAGCTGCTGCCGTGCACAGCGCATAGGCCATTTATTCATGTAAAACCTCGTCAGTTGAGAAACTTGTTGGTTATCTCACGAAACAAAGAATGGGAGAGCCCACGTGTGCCAACAAGAAGGCCGGATTGAATAAGTGGGCAGAGTGTGGAATGTACAGACAAGCAGAACGCATCGCGTGATAGGCCAGCCTAGTCTAGATTATCTAGGCCTACCGTGCCTCTCACTTCTCCGATGCGGGGATGGAGTGGTCATACTGCTGTACTGTGATGGACGGAGCGAATGTGTGACATGGGGGGGGGGGGTATGGTATGTTCCCATTGTGCACAAGCAGACGGAACACACCACAGGGTGTGGTGGGGTGGGGGACAACACAGCGGGCGAGTCAGCCTAGAGAACTGTTTCTTTCTGATCGCCAACGCTGAGCTGTCAACATCGCTAGCGCTAGAGAAAGAAACCTGATTCGACTTTTGATCAAGTAAGACTTAAAGGTCATGTTGAACCAAATCATAATCAGGGGAGATTACAAAAAGAAATAAACTGAAAACCAGACTCATAGATTAGGCCTACTTTACTATTTCCCTTGAATTTATTACTGGGTCCCTTATAAAAAAATCCTGCTATAACATATTTGGCACCGGTCCCCTTCCTCTCGTTATAACAGGACTTCACTGTATATGATAAGGGGTTGCCAGAAGGTTGTGTACAATTCCCCTCTGTCTCTTCTTGTCGTCTGCTGCTTCTTTTTTTCCTTTAATGAGCATTTTTACATCTATAAACTTAACTCACTTGCGACTGGGCCCTTTCACCAGCCACAAGCGTTGAAGACTGGCGTTTTGGGGGGTATTTCAATAAATCACCACAACTCTCAGAATTACCCTATTGTAATCATTTTTTGACACAGTAAAGTAACATTCAAGCTTAATCTAATACAAAAAACTAAAGTTGTCTAAGTGTAATACTTTAATTTGTATGATTTTTTAAAAATTGGCATGAATTTGATTTTCGAAAAATTTCCAGAGACGTGACAAGTAGAATGAAATTCACTGCAACAACAAAAATAAAAGTTCAAAGTGTTCTGGTTTGATTTGTATACATGTGCAAGTGTTTGGTGAAAATATAAAAGCTGGTCTGTGCATTGATTCAGACCCATACACTGAATTACATGAGACAGATGTACGGCACGACATTGTGATTTCGTTGCGCGAAAAACAACACCGGTACTAGTGCTAGATCTAGCCCTAGAACTACGACTCGGGCCGTGTTCGGGTACATATCCAGGATCCTAACTATTAGACACATCATATTCTGAGACACTAGAACTAGTAAAACGCACAGAAGTATAGAAAACGGCGAAATTATGTGATTCTTGTTCATGCGACTTCTTCGACCGTTACTACGACGCGACTGTCGGATTACTATGAGCTGTATAGAAAAAAACAAAGCGCGAGTTCCGGTCTGTTCAACCCCAGTTGGGGTCACTGTCCTTCACCTTCAATAACTTAAACACTACCGGACCCAGAGATACGAAACAAAGTCTAAGTAGCTCAGGCTTGGCCAAACAAGGGTACGAGGCGGGTCTCGCGATCCGTGCGTGATTTGTAGAGCGAAAAAAAAATTCCAAAGTTGGTCACGCAGGGCTTGTGAGACCCGACGCGAGCGTCATGGCGGGGGTCACGCAACTGTTGTGTGACCCGTCTGAAGTGAGTTAAAACATCAGATAAATAAAAGTAAAGGTTGACTAAAGCCATGTGGGATGTTCTGTAACTCTCAATTCACTGTTACTTATTTAATAGTTTTTAGTATTGTTTTACATGGTGTAGTTATGCAATGCATTTATAGAGCTATAAAGTTCAAAATCATGAAAAGACTGTTTTGCTGGCATAGCTGCTGCTGAAAGACCCATTGTTTTTCGCTTGTGGTGAATTGAAAATGTTGTTTCTTTTATTGTCACTATTATTTGACGTTTATCTATTAAAACTGAAACCACACACTGTGGTGCGGTTGGTTACAAACTTGACTGACTAACAGAGCTTTGAAGTTCAAATCTAAGTACGGTAATATTTGTCCCTCCAGTTGCAGAATATTTCCTCTCAGTCTGGTGTCCTGTCAGGTGATAAAGTGCTTTGTGTTCCAAATAGTTTGTCAGAATGCATGGAGCATGTACATGCCCATACAATTATAATATTAAGATTTATTATATTTTATGTTAGTATTGTTAGTTTCTTTTCGTATCAGAGAAATATACATCAAAGGAGTGCTTTCCATTCTTTCAGGAAGCCAGACGACTATTCCAGGAACCGGAAGTTGCAGATGCGGAGAAGTTAGATGTAAGTACTATAAGGGTGAACAGCATCTGATGGTTATTTTCTTTATTTACAGGCTGAGTTGCCTTTTGCAGCTTCACGGGAAAGTGGGATTTGTGAGGACATGGTTCGCCAGGTTTCACTGCAATCTGCCTTTCAGTGGCCATGGAAACAGTCTTTCTATGTTTCATTTTAAAAACTCGACAACACTAAATGGTTAATTACTCTATTGCATCTGGTTGTTTCATTTTAAGGTTTGAACCAATAGACTTGTTGTTTGAAGACAGAGTAGGAGAATACCTGTGATCTTATCTGGACTGGGGCTTGTATTGAGAATGTTCATCATTAGTGTTGAGTGAATTAATAACTAGGCTACCAAACTGTTGTTATTTTATATATATGCATGTTTTGTTGTTTCTCAGAATATTTTTTTTCTCCATCCAACAGTTAAAATGGACAGACCCTGATGAGGAGGGTCTTGTTGAATTTATGGTATCACAGAAAAATTTCAGGTGAGTGTGTAGTAGCTAAATTGTTCTGTATATCCACTGAAAGATATCAAGTCAGTTTATTTCTGATGCACATTAAACAGGATATTTATTTACTCTGTTCTATTGCTGTCTAAAGATCTTCCCAGATTAACACATTACTCCCTAAGAGTCTGGACAAGAAGTCCATTGGTAGATCCTAAGCCAGGGGAAGGAACCCACCTCCCGTGAATACAAGCCTTTAAAAAACACATTTTAAGAATACTAAACAAATTCCAAAAATCCTGAAAAAATAAAAGTTAAATCGCAAAATGAATGTAGTTTCAGAAAAATATAACTTTATGTCTGCGCAAACTGTTGGAAATGTTCTAACTTAAGTTCAATCAGGGTGTCCGACCCGTCACTCTCACCCTCAGCCTCGTGGTCGGGCCCTAGATCTAAATTCTAGATTTTCTACGTCTGAACCTCCCGTGAATACAAGCCTTTAAAAAACACATTTTAAAAATACTAAACAAATTCCAAAAATCCTGAAAAAATAAAAGTTAAATCGCAAAATGAATGTAGTTTCAGAAAAATATAACTTTATGTCTGCGCAAACTGTTGGAAATGTTCTAACTTTAGTTCAATCAGGGTGTCCGACCCGTCACTCTCACTCTCAGCCTCGTGGTCGGGCCCTAGATCTAAATTCTAGATTTTCTACATCTGATCAATCCGAATTGCCCCAAGCTCTTGCTACAACGTTTTCATCAAAATCTGAGTCATATGATTTACCAAATGCTTGTTTTTGCTCAAATCCATCGTTATTTCCTTATTCGAACTCAATTGTGTCGGTTTTCAACAAGTCGAGACACTTTCGAAGTGTTGGTAACGCGATCGCACTTCGTTCGGCTCTAATACTAAAACTACTGCCCCGAAAAATTTCGTTTCGGTATCAAACGAAAGAAGAAACTTTTTGCATTAACTATGCGAATCAAAATCTCGGCCCCAGAGTCTCGCCAAGGCGAGAAATCGTTTCTGAAAATGCTCGGTCGGCGCCGGCGGTTCCGGGCGAGTCAGGGTGGAGTACGTAAGGGAATTCCCTGGCGATCCCAGGCGAGTTGGGTGTAATGTGTTAAGACAAAAACAACACACCTAAAAACTTCAAAAGTCACAATGGAAGTTTGGAAAAAGCCATGCCAAAACTGACACCAGCGTCGTGGAGTAGAGCCAAGAAAGGAAATTGGAGGTGTTTTTTTAGTACAGGGTTTTACGGCGCTCGCAACTGCATAAGGTTATATGAGCGCGCGAAACACAAGTTAGTTTTGTTCACAACAGTTTACTGTACGGCTGGCTCGGGTCAGTAGTTAGATTTTAAAATGTTAAAAAATCAGTATAAATATATGTATATTTTGAATCCTAACAATTTTCCTAGATAACATTTTTAAAAATTTAATAGTTCGATTTCACTTTATAACTTGCCATAAAGGCCGTTGGCCTTTATAAAATTCAAAATTCTGTCGGGACCAACGACGGAAAAAATGTCTTGCAATTTCTTACAGTTATAATATTTCCTTCGGATCTCTCCAAAGTCCAGACATTCGGTTAGGATGTGTCTAATGGTAAAATCTGTGTCGCATCCGATACAGAACGGCTTCTCATCTCCCTGTAGGATTTGAGGTGTTCATTAGTGTAAGTGTAAGGGACTTTGAGAAAAGTGGGCATTTTCAGCTATAGAGCAGGTTAGTAGCAGTATCGTCCATGCTTTGATCACTGAATGTCATATTTTTTTCATTTTGTCTCACCCCTGTTTTTATTTTTCGCTCCTTTTACTTTTTGATGCTTCAGAGTATCAATTATTTTTAGCATACCCGGTATCTATTTGAGTTATGAGGATGATCTCCACCCTAACCAGAGTGTCACTTGGTAATGTTTCTGTACCGGTTATTTGTTTGGAAATTTTTAGATAACTCTCTTTTCAGTTCTATCCAAAATGATTTTGCATTCAAATTTTGAGTGGGAAGAGGCATTCAAATTTTGAGTGGGAAGAGGCATAGATATGAATAAAGGCTCTGCGGAGAGGGAGTAGTTTTAAAAAATCTTTTGGATTAAGTGTCCGATAACAATCCCTTTTAAAATTTGAAGTTTCAGAAAATACTTCTCTTGTTTCTGCAGTGAAGAAAGAATACGAAATGGAGTTAAGAAGTTGCAAAAGGCTAAACAAGGAACAACTCAAGGTCGCATGGACTCTTTCTTCTCTGTTGTCTCAACGTCTAAAACATCAAAGAGAAAGGTGAGCACACATACTGATTACTTATGATTGTAGGATTTTCCAGACAGTGCTACGGAAATTATGCAGGAACAGTTCTCTTTGTGTCTTGGTGAATGGTGAAAATGTTGACATGAATTAATTCTCTCTCTCTCTCTCCCTCTCTCTCTCTTTCTCCCTCTCTCTCTCTCTCCTTCCTTCTCCCTCCCTCTATCTCTCTCTCTCTCTCCTTCTCCCTCTCTCTCTCTTTCTCTCCCTCCCTCCCTCTCTCTCCCTCCCGCACACACACACACTCACTATTTCCTGCTATGACTATGTTTGTAGAAGTATGAGAACCTGTTTTAAAAAATAGTCAAGATACCTTATAAGGGCTCTGACTGTGAAAATGGATGAGATCTGTCAAGGTTAACCTCAGTATGATGATTCTACTTGGTTTGAGATGGAACCTCTTATTTGAAGCTCAATGGAATGAGTGAAAGTTTATAGCTGTATGTTTATGGAGGTGGGGGGTTGGGTCCAAACCTGAAACGTAACTGAATTTGAAGACTATTGATGCATTTTTTTTCTTCGCAGGCGGAGGAACCTAAAGGATCACAAAAGAAAAAGGGAAAGGGAACTTTCAAGAAAGCAAAGTGAATTGTACTCTGCTGTCATTTGCATATATATATTGTTATGTACATGTAGTATTCCTTGCATATATTAATGTCACATCATTGGTTGAGCAATTATCTCCTATTTTGGAGCTTAACAAATGGTATGATTTGTTTTTATTTCTTACACTTTTCATGATCCTTCGATATGCCTTGTGTGTTCTGTCCTTGATAGGTGGCCCCGATTTTTACCTTGATTGGAATACAAAATGAATGACACATCTCTGATTTTCAGTCTTTCTTCCTTCTTCTTTGTGTTCCCCTGTAAGATCTCAGGGGTAGTGACTTCTGGCTCTTGAACTTGCAATGCAGCTGATTTTTACATAAGTGACCAGAGGACTGTTGATTGGTGCTCTGGTATGGTGTGCTCCTTCCTTCCTTCCTATCAACCATCTATCATCTTTATCTTTCCTTCTTTTTTTGTGTTTGCTACTCTTTCGTAACACCTGTGGTTGGCGGGTGCTCTGCTCCTTCTTTCCTATTTAACATCACTTGTCCTGATTTGTCCTCCTTCAGATTTTGAAGTCACTCTGTTTTTATACTGACTAGAGTATTTTCAGTTTTGGTTGGAGTTAATTCTGCTTGGGTGGCGGCCGGAGCCTAATCTTATCAATTTTAGGACCACCAGGGGATATCTTTAATGTGCGCAATTTGCACACGCGACCCTAAAGATTTTTCACCCTTATCTGAGAAGACTGGCTACTACATTTTATTTTCCTTAAGTTAAGGTGTGTGGTTTAAGATTTAAAGACAGCAGTAAGAAGGAGCCAGGCGTAGAAGTAGAAAGACTCAGGAGTATAGGAATAAGGAACCCAAAGGAGGCTGAAGACTGGGGGAAGAAATGAATTTCAGTGTTTCGACTTTTTTAGCTTTATAGTGTTAGGTTTATTCTGTTGATTTGAGGCAATTTGTTTCCTACACACAAGACTGTGTTGTGTGAAGCTGCATCAGGCCGAGCCCTGACTAAATCAGTTTTATAAATGAAAAATTTATGGACATGGTGTATGGGTCATATGAGTAATGTTCATAGCTCGAAGACCATTTACCTTGCTTCAATTAGAGATGAGTCTTTAAAATGTGGTTCATTCCCTTCTTATGATTTGATAAACCCTGTTGAAATAAGCATTGAGCCCATACTGTACTGAGGGAAGCTGATCATGCCTTTTGGCTTTTATCGTCCTTGTCTGTGAACTATGACTCGGTGGCATTCTGGTGCTGGAAGAGCTCTAGTTCTAGCCTTTTTGCAGTCGCATTCTGACTTGTTGAGTTTACGTGGCAGTGGAGTTTGCTTAAACTGGACCCAGGTAATCTGAAAATAGGTATACCAAACGATAATAAAATCACTTTTTTCTTTTTCTGTCTCTAAGCAACCTCTGTAAACTATTGAAGAAAATCCAGGATATTTAATTTTGGTTCAGAAGACTCCTCTGTGTTTGAATAAAAAGGGATTGAAAGTCTGTGTATGTATGAAATGAATTGTTTTATTGGTGCTTCTCAAGTGAATGTCAAATTTTCTGGTACTGTGTGTATTTGATTTTGACCAATAAAGTGTCTGATGGCTAATTTGGATTGATTCATGTTTCTTACACATGTTTAGATGTAAAAGCCCAAGTGGGTACTTTAGTGCAGTCGCTGTCACCCCACAAGACCCCTGTGTTGAAATAATGACATACCGGGGGCAAGAGGTATGGTGCTATCTATTTATTATTGTCTCTCTAAAGATAAAAACGACTGGTGTTTGTGGTGTAGTGGATAGGCGTTTGCTTTCGCACGCAGGAGACAGGAGTTAGATTCCTGAGTGGGCAGAAAATTGATAAAAAATTTCTTTCCATTGGGATGTTGTACATGTATCCCTTTCCCTTTCAGCCCAGGTTAGCTCTGACAAGCAGGGTGGGAAACCCGCCTATAATACTAAGTCAATATTATTTTATATTAGTAGGCAACACAGTTCACAAACTGCAAGTCAGAGAGAGAGAACTGAGGGGGTTTTGGGGGGGGGAGGGGGCTCCTTTTCTTTCCCCTCTTATTCTTTTTTCTCCGAACATTTCTTTTTTTTGGGGGTTTTTTGTTCTTCCTGCTGTAGATAGCCTCTCTAGCTTCAACAGCACAAAGTCTGCTTCGACTATCAAGGCACCCTGGAAATAGCGGGTCACAAGAGTGTGACAAACACAAAAGAAGTAGAGGAAAATTACAATAGTCTGTCCCCGCGGTTTTATGTGCCCCGCATAATTTAGCAAAATTTGATGATTTTTTTGCATAATTTCTGATTATTTTCCTTCATCATGCTTTGTTAAAATTAACAGAATCGCATAATTTCACATTTTTTGGGCTCAGTTTGCATAAATTCAGAATTTTTCTTGCATAAAACGACAAGGACAGAATAGTAAGGATTAGGAAAGAAAAAGCAGCAGTTCCCTGTTGCAGGTCGTGTGTATGTATGTGTGTGTTTTAGTTTTAGTAGAGGTTTTTCTGTGCTCGCAACTGCATAAGGTCATATGAGCGGCAGAAAATTATGAGCATGATGCCTTGGAAATGAAAACAAAAGTGAAGAGAAAAGAGACAAAGACAGAAAACAACACTGCCACTGAAGATTTCTTTTTATTGTAATAAAAATCATGTCCAGCTCACCACAAAACCAGACTGATCCTATCAGTACAGACAGTTCCTTGAAATAATCATTTAAACGCTATAACAGAATATGCACACAAATGTGGTGTATGAAATCAAATGCCGAAACGTTGGTCTACACAAAAATGGCAAAGGAAAGCAATTCAACACATCCACATCAATAAATCTCACCTTCATTTTAGTAACATATTTATTTATAAATAAATAAAGGCAGAAAATGAAACCAGCAAGCCATAGGTAATATCACATAAAGTTGCTTATACCTAAAGAGAGAGAAAGCTATAATATATATATATACACATTACAGAAACTTCCATTCATACGTATACATATGTACCACCTGGCTATTGAAAAGTGACAATAGAATAATATTGCAATGTAACTGCTAGAGTACTTTTCGTAAAAATGCTGCACATTAACATTAATTGACATTTAGTCAGTTGAATTTCCTCAAACTCAAAGGAAATCTACACAAAAGGCTACTTGATTTACCTGCTGTACACAGTGAATCAGCAACCTCCGGGTTTATCAGCATGAAGATCACTATACATTTTTTTTAGCCCTCCAAAAAACCTTTAAAAATGACCCAAAAAGCACACATCAGGTACCGAGAAACCACTTCTTAGTCTTCTTACCACAACACACTACAGTCAGGCAAAGATAACATGAAAACAGAAAACTTGAAATCACAGCTAGCTTGTACAATTTGCCATTCCCCATCTGATATCTCTTTAATTTTTTGTTAGTTAGTGGTCAACCTGATTTATGGATCAGGTGTCAAACAAACATCAAACACATTTGTCAATCCCGGATGAGTCTGAGTTATCCGTGCCCAACTGTGTATGTTCCCCGAAGTGAAAGAAATGTTTTCTGTTGCTTATTATATAAATTAAAAGAGTTATGATTATGAAGTTATGAAAGCCTTCAATCAAAAAGGATATCAACTTACACGTACCATTTTAATTACTTTAATGATGAAAACAAAGCAGAAGCCATTTCAAGTTTAATTATTAATTAGGTTTCACATGTAGCTGATTCAAATGCACAGATAATATTATCATTTTGAAATAACTTAATGTTCATCATCATGGGTTCTTTTTAAAGTGCGCCATTTTGATGCAGAGAAACCCCCAACTTTAAAACTGCATTTTAGAGCACAACAAAGGTCCATTTTTCATTGATGCGGAGGATATGAATATGAACATCATATATTCTCTCACTCATTCTCAAACTTTGGAAAACATGTTTAATTATGCAGATTCTTTCCGCTCAACTATTCATTAATTTTAATGCAACAAATGCAAAATGTACCAGTACTTTTATTCTACCAACTTATTGCACAAAGATAATATACAGATGGGTAACCATCAGAAAATGCCAGTGACATCCTCTTGACTTTACAGTACACAATGAGCTGGTTACTGAGACAATTAAAAACGCCATTTTCTTCCCTTGGGTGACCTCTGACGCTACAGTCCAGAAAACTATGGAAGTGTTATCAGGCAAATTCTTACTAGCTCCAGGCTCTGCCAGAGGTGTAGTGCATCACGTGACATTGGTCAAAATTCAACCCATAACATTGGACATGGCTTATGGAGTGCAGATGCTGCTCTTACACCACCACTCTGCCAACCACATACTCTAACTGAAGCTCAACCCACACAGATTACAGATTTTGAATACATTTTCACCTGCAACAATTCAAGCGCTGCGCGGACAAGTTTTCATTTCAAGTTAGCAGTCTGGTCACACAGTACAGCGACACTTGTTTTTCTTTTTTTCTTTAAATTTGTTCAAACCCACAGCAATGCTTGAGACTTCTTTATGAGACTGGTTGATAGATAGACCTTTGGAAACATTTGTATTGAGTTGTCCTAAAGTGACTTGACATTATCAGAAACTATACATACGATGTTTGGTTATACAAATGTTTTTCTCTTCTGAAGAATTTACGTTACAGAACAAAAGCACAATTTTAACACGGCAAAATGAAAATAAACGATAAAATGTACGAGAAAGTGAATAATTTTGAGCAAACTGACACATTCTGGTCAGCTGCCCCCATACATCTGTGCTCCTCGGACCATCTCTGTGAGCTGATTGTAAAAAACAGATGCAAAAAATTATTGCTTGCAATTTGTGGCATGACAAAATATCTTAAATCATTGCAGTCAAATGATCAAAAGGACACAAAAATGTAGGTCACAAGTACATGGATGGCAAGATAGTTGATCATATGGTTCACATTTCCAAAATAGGATTGCAAGTGTTTCCACAACTTCACCATTCTCAAAAGCACACCATGGAATACAAGACATATTATTTCTCGAGACTTACAAAAATTCCAAAAGAGGATAACTCATACAGCATTGCTTGAAAAGTTACCCTGCAACAGGTATATTCAAAATTGGAGGGCTAGGACTGTGCTGAACATTGTCTGAATCAAACCGAATCATCTGAGAATCACAACTTGAATAGGTTCAAGGAAAAGAAGTAAAAAGAAACAAGCTTTGGAAACAGGAACTCACTGTGAGTCACAAGACTACATTTTTAAAATCTCCACACTATCTACTACTACTCCACGAACAACCCATGAGCAACTAAGAATCTATAACTTAAGATACAAAACTGATGGAATTTTCTCAACTTTCTTTGCACATTAAGCAGAAGATCCCATCCTTCAATGGCTTCATCCTTACTTAGCTATCCTTTTATTTCTTTAAAAAAAAATGTAACTACAGTCTAGCATGCACATAGCGCACATAAACATAGCGGACTGAATTTCAGGTCCTGAATTGTTTCTTCTCTATTCTTTGTATTCAAAACACTTACATAGCAAAGACAATGGCATCAGCAAGGGTAGATACTACCACATACCACCACAAATTTTCGTTTTAGTAAGGTTTTTACAGCACTCGCAACCACCACAAATTTAGTTTACTGAAGTAGCCTTCTGCACATGCACGCAAGTAAGGGGAGTAGTGGTGCCCACACACACACAGCATATGAATGTAGGTAGACTGATGACTGGATAAACTGAGGGCAATAGACCAATGACTGGATAAACTGAGGGCAATAGACCAATGACTGGATAAACTGAGGGCAACAGTGTAGGACAAGGATGTGTTTGTTGTATAGCCAGCCCTGCATCACTGGCACAGAAGTGTTCATGGGTAAATTTAGCCATCACACTTCAGCATGAAGGCATATGTTGTGCATTGTCCCCATGTGTATTGCTGCGCTTCCTCTTCAACAGAAATTAGATCTCTACACATAATTGCGACAGCTTGCCGGCATTTTGAAAAATCAAGTCCAGATGAAAATCTAGCAGTCAGAGGACCGTGATAAGGCAAAAGAAGCAGAAAGGCTTCTTGGTCAGGGAAAAACTGCAGATCCTAGCAAAGCTGGATAAAAAATCCATGCCCAAAACTCAAATCTGCAAAACGTTCAATTTTAAACATCTACGAACCCAAACACATATGTTGGCATGGCATACAGAGCATAATTCATGTAAAATTTTGACCCCATTTCCTCTGATTTCACAATAAGTATTGGACCGTATTCAGTTACCATAGCATGGAAGGACAAAATCATCAGAGTAAACTACCGTTACCTAGCTATCCACACAGGAAATTTTTTCATCACATTTAACCCTATCTGTACGTCGGGTTTTACTATCGTATCCATACGATGTGGGGAACACTGTGCCACCACTTTCCAAAAAGGAAATTTACTTGTTAATTTGATCCGTATGCTTTGCATAGCAGTTTGTCAAAATGATTTTTTGAGAAATACTGAAGGTTTCAAAAAGATCTTCGTACTACAAGTATTCTAAAATGTGAAGAATACAACCCTGAGGGTACAAAATGACCCCAGGGCGCACTGAAAGGGTTAAATGTTCAACATACTCTTGTTGTGTTTTGGAGGCATTGCATGACTATTTCTTCATGGCAAACAAGGCCCAGAACAAAAGTACAATGTATCGACGAGTTCTTTGAAAACAGAAAAATTAAATAGTGCTGTACTTTACGTATGTTTTTTTAACGCCCTTTTCATTTCTAAGCACACACATACATTTCACACTTCTGGTTATATTTGGGGATTTCATAATTTCTAGAAAGCATCTCTTCTCATAGACTCGTGTATTCATTATAATGAACATGAAAAGCATGCTCTTTTATAAGTTTTACGGCAATTGTAACACTGTCAGGACATATAAGTGCAGAAGATTAGAGCTTTTACTTGAATGTAACATACAAACAAAACAAAGAAGAGAAATTAGAAGGACGATAGATGACTTATAGGAAAGAAGGAGCATACCACACTAGAGTGCCCGCCAGCCACCCACATGCACGTTTTTTTTTTTTTTGTTCGGCTGAGTCCTAACTTTTGATACTTATACCAGTCACTGTAAGACACATCACCCTGAGCTGATTTATGCTCGAGTTTACTAGTTAGCATTATTTGATCTGACTAATTTTTTTTGGGGGGGGGGGGGGGGGGGGGGGGAGAATTGATATTTCATTCTTCACATGAACAATGACCTCTCTCCCTTCCATTCTTTTGATCACTAACTCTTATCAAAAGAGAACAAAAGTTTTAAATCATCTAAAAAATATCTCCACATTTGTTTTTGTGCTAACTCTTTCACAACCAGATGTACGCAAGTGCTCCATCATCAATATCTTAGACAAATAAACATAACATGAAAATATCCAACACTAACAGAACGCCCATGTTTGTTAACAATAATAAATGTTTTCCTTCGAATGTTTGAAGATGAAGCCATACACAGTTGAAAGGCAAGACAGTGCAATCTTAAGTTGGGTCTATGTGTATCTGATGGCAAAAGGACATGCACATTTTCAGAAAAGGTAAGGCATTTAATAAAAAGATTTACGGGGGAAAAGAAATCATATTGCCTTAGAAGTTTTCAAATCAACAAGATTCACATAATCACAAATTGGAAAAATAGTGATAAATAAAGAACCGTAAATCCCAGACGACAACTATCCCCCTTCATCATACATCAACTGCTGACAAGTGTTCCTTCAATGCAGGTTCAGTTGTAAGTGGAATTATGGCAGAACAACAGAGTCATTCTAAAAGAGCGTAACAAAAACAAAACTGACACTAACAATTCTGAATACAAAACAGTGCTTACATTTTGTAGACATGGTCACACAGAAGGCTGGAAGCTTAAAATTTCTTTAAAATTTCCTACATTTCACAAAGAACAAAAGGTCAAGATATCCTCAAGACTCCAACCACTTATCTCAAAATCGACGCATAAACCTCAGGACAGAAACAAACAAATCATACACAAGAGAAAGCCAAAGAAATACCATCTACCCAGATATAACATTAATTTCCTAGCATCTCAAAGCGTTCCCACTTCAGTTAAGCCACAGGTGTAATCGACATACAGTCAAACCTGCTCTAACAGCCACCTGTCCAAGTTGATCACTTGTTCAAACGGCCACTTCCCACCTAACAGGGCTTTTTTTTTTTTTTTTTACATTACAATGACAGTCCAAGATATGCACCTGTTTAAGACAACCGCCTTTTTATTCAACAATAGTTGGCCATCTTGACAATTTCGACTACTTTTATACATATTAACAGCTAGCATGCGGCAAATATCTTCTCAGTATTCTTCATGTCCCCTCTCTATGCATAGAAAACACTACCACTCACAAATATTCAATTTACACTTAAAACATTACTGCCAAAGAAAACAGCCTCTTACACAATCATCTCCTAGCTCTTTAATTACAATACAAATGGAAATGAGGGGTCTCAACATGACAACGATGATAAAGACCTTAGACTGGCATACATAAAGCAAGCATGTTGAGCAGAGATGGCGTCTGATACCTCTGCTGTAGCCAGTAATGGTCTACTTGTAAGACAGGCCTACAACCATATAACAAGCCGACAGTCGATACAAGCATATCTCTCAATCTTTCCACCCCATTCTGGTATTTCGTGTTTGTAAATGAGGGTAATGAACCTTCAGTAGCCTATCATGAAGTGTCCACCAGGGTTATAATACTAGGAGTGGCATGCTTCTGTAGGATCATCTGGGACTGGTCGGAGCTGTAGGTGACAAACACGGAGATGTTGTTCAGGTTGTAGGTGCCGGGGCGAGTGACCCCTGCCTTGAGGGACACCGCAGAGTTTTGGCCTTTGCTTAGGGTCAGTGTTGCCTGGGTGAGGCCCACCCAACGGACAGAATGTGATGAAGAGGCAGAGGAGGGAAGCTGCTGAGGAAACGATGAAGAATCTGAAACCATTGCTCCTCCTCCTCCTCCTCCTGAGCTCAGGCTTTCCGGAGTTTTGCTGGTATCGACTACAACATGCACCTCTCGTTCTGAGTGGTTCTGCAAAACCAGCGTGACAGGGACCACGCACATACCCCTTGAGAACGCATGCTCCTTCTGGTGTACATGTGTGAAAGAGTAGGTCACCAGATGTGTGGTCACCTCGGGACTGGGTGGCTGCTGCTGCTCTTGCTCAACAACACGGGTGAATCGCAGAGGGGGGCGGCTCGGGGCGGTCGGTGGGGTGGGATAGGATGTGGCACAAGCATTCAGTTGGTCCACATGCACATGGTGCTGGCCGACTACGATCTTCATCTGACCGCTCTCCTGAACCACATAGGCTTTCCAAAGAAAGACCAAAGTCAGGTTCAGCATGACGGCAGATTCCAGGTCGTTCACACTCTCTCGTGCCCTCGCCTTGGCCGATGAGTCCGAGTCTGCTGGGGAAGACACCGGAGGTTTATCCTGCGGGGCTTCTCCCGCAGACAGCTGCTTGTGTCGCAGAGAGCTACGAACAAAGAAATCAGAGCAAGGGCTGCACGCACTGTTCACCTGATCCCTGTCAAAAGCAACCTCGCTAAACACAAGCTTCTCAGACTCTGAGGAGAACAAGAGAAATCAAATTGTAGACCGCAAAGCTGAACACTAAACTAATTCTCTGAAAACTGTTGTTGTAAAACTTAAAAAGGATATTTTTCAGTAGTAAGCACTTGACCACAACAAAAAATTATTGAATTCCTCTAATGGTAAACATGACTTGGTTCATGAGATCTAAACACGAGTTCATCTTTATTTTCTCTATTTACTCTTTGTAGAAGGATGTCCTGCATGATAAATATAAATCAGTTCAAATGCCTCAACTTTGAACCCTATCAATACATATCTCAGCAAATAAGAACCATTTCCTTCAAATGATGGGAAACCAAAAACTACGATTCACCAAGTCTCTTTTTCTTGTGCTCACAACTATCTAGCATGAAGGAACATACTCTGTCACTCTGTCTCAAAGGTTTTTCTTCCTCTTTATCCTCATTAATAAACAAGAGTCTACTCTTTATCCTCATTAGTAAACAAGTCTACTCTTTATCCTCATTCATAAACAAGAGTCTACTCTTTACACTGACTGTTACTAGCATAGACACATTTCCAGGTGCTGGCAACCAAAGCAGTTTTAAATCTCAGACTGCCCTTGAGTCGAAATACAAAAAAAATCATGCGAAAGTAAGTCGCACACCGTTCCATGTTTGCTTAAAAGTGGTTTTCCCACAGGACAAAAACACCCACCGTTTTCCTGCTCCTGCTTCAAGCCCTTCATCACCAGCTGTAAAGTCTCTCTGCTGCCAAGACGCACACCTGTACAACCATTTAAAAAGAAAAAAAAATAGCATTCAGCACCAACTACATCGTTCTACCTCACCATTCCCTTCTACACTCCGAAGTAGGGCAGCATTGATTTATGGGGAGGTAAATGGATTTGAGTTAAATAGGAAACAATAAAATGTGTATTATTTAGTAACTTCTACATGAAAGTTCCATTTTGTACCTTGTTGAAATTATGGCATAACAAAACTCGTCATGTGGACTCGTCATGTGCCACTGTAACTGTACAGCTTTTTATTTTAGGAAATTTAGCCAAGTACATAATTGAATCATCTAAAAAGATCAAATTCTCATTTCTTTTGTTTTTATTTGTCATTCTGCATGAGAATGTGTCAATTTAATTCCATCCCTGTGCAGTATCTCTTAAATTAATCTCAAAACATTTTTAAAAAGCCAGAGAACATTTTGTTTCAACTTGTAGTCATAAACACCCATGATTGCATACATGAAAACACATGCTAGCAAGTACATAAATACAATCAATCAGAATAAAAGCCTTTAAAAAATCAAAAGTTATTTTCACTTCCAGTAGTCTTTTATTTTCTGTGCACACAAAACAAATCACATGAACACACAATCATCTATAGGTACCAAAACATTATATCAAAACAGAAATCCATCTTATCTATCTAAGTTAATACACATGAACTGGAAAGCACAAATGAGCAGAACAAAATTTCCCAACCCAACCTAGACCAACAAACACAAAGTCCCAAGCACACACACACACACACACAATCAGCACAGCAATCTCTGATCGAGACTACTCAACCTTTGCAAAGAAAAACCCCCAGAAGTTCCCACTAAGGAAGCTCACCCGAATGGTGTTTGGCCCCGAGGCTGACCAGTGTCCACCAAGGACTCACACAAGACACCTGGGTCACCTGCAGTTCCTGGACATGGGGTCTCTGTATCTGGACCTGTGAAAAAAATGAAATGATAATTACTCTTTAATAGACAGAAAGCGAATAACTTTTCGTGATATTTCATCTTCATAAAGACGAAATTACTATTAAACAGAAAATAAAAACAAGGTTTTACACTTTTCAGATGGTGAAAATAAATGCAAAAGATTTGAAGCAAGCACAGTCTTACCGGAAAGAAAAGTAAAAACGGTGACGTAGCATGAGAAATCAAAACAATAACAAAACAAATTGTTAAAAATAAGGAATAAAAAATTATGAAACTGTCTTAACACATTACACCCTAACTCGCCCGGGATCGCCCGCGAATTCCCTTACGCGCTCCACCCTGACTCGCCCGGAACCGCCCGCGCCGACCCAGCGTCTTTAGAAACGAAAGTCTCGCCTTGACGAGACTCTGGGGCCGGGATTTTGATTTGCATAGTATAGCAAAAAGTTTCTTCTTTCGTTTGATACCGAAACGACATTTTTCAGGCCAGTAGTTTTAGTATTAGAGCTGATCGAAGTGCGAACAAACGCGTTACCGACACTTCGAAAGTGTCTCGACTTGTTGAAAAGCGACACAATTGAGTTCGAAAACGGAAATAACGATGGATTTGAGCAAAAACAAGCATGTGACAAATCAGATGGCTCAGATTTTGATGAAAACGTTGTAGGAAGAGTTTGGGGCGATTCCGATTGATCAGACGGAGAAAATCTAGAATTTAGATCTAGGGCCCGACCGCGAGGCTGAGAGTGAGAGTGACTGGTCGGACACCCCGATTGAAATAAAGTTAGAACATTTCCAACAGTTTGCGCATACATAAAGTTATATTTTTCTGAAACTACATTCAGTTTTCTTTTTAACTTTTATTTTTTCAGGATTTTTGGAATTTGTTTAGTATTTTTAAAATGTGTTTTTTAAAGGCTAGTATTCACAGGAGGTGGGTTCTTTCCCCTTGCTTAGGATCTACCAATGGACTTCCCGTCCAGGCCCTTAGGGTGTAATGTGTTAAACATAATGTACAGAAAGGTACGAATAAACATCTTACATGAAATGAAACATACACCCTAAAGCAATAAAACCGCTTCCCTAAAACCTTGAGGAAGACGAACTACTATGAAACGCAAAAATGAGTATTTATAAAGAGATGCTTTATATAACATTCACCTGGCTCAGATTTTCCAACTCGCACGCAAAGATACACGAGTTCAACTCCTGACCTCTGGTGGCGCCAGCTCGGGCCGAAGGTCGTGACACCGTGGTGCGCACACTCAGGGACTCCACTGTATTGAGCAGGGTGCAGTGCCGCACCACTCGATGCCTGACGAGATTGAACCAATATAATTATTATTTTTCCTAGATTAAGAGCACATATATAATTACACCAGTAAAAAAACATCCAAATGTTTGCATTGCTCAACTGACATGAGAAAATGGCGAAATTGGGCACAAAGTGGGAAAACTTGTTAGTTTTGTTTGATTTGGTAAGTGTTTAACTGCGCTCGCAACTGCATAAGGGCGCAGGACACATTAAACATTTCTAGTTTGGTAGGAATTAATTTTCAATTTCAATTGGGCGAAGACCGAAGTCTACTCTTATCGATTTTGGACCACCAAGGGATCTTTAACCTGCTCAACTTGCATACAGGAGGACTTCCAAGATTTTTCGCCCTTTTCCAAGAACGTGGATACGACAGTAGATGACAGACCATGGTTAGAGAACATGAAAGGAGCAAATTTTCTCCTGTCAGGTTTCCAACCTGGGACCTGTTGAAAGAGGGATTAACATGCATCCTCTAGACCATGAGAACCCCTGAGGAAAGTCTGAAATTCATAAAGCATGACCCTAAAACATTACATGCTTGTCCGATCCTATAACGTCATACAGAGATGCATTTTTTCCTCCCAAAAGCTAAAGAAGCACGAAAAAGCTCTCAAACTATTAAACATCAGTAAAATGTAAAATGCTCAAACGAGATCTGCTGTCCCCCAGCCTTCACTATTGTGCGCCTGGCATAATAAATGAACGAATCATCAAAAAAAGCCACACACCTTATGTTACAGGAATGCTTCACTGGCTCGTAATAAAAGAGGAAATCCACTTCGTGAACCCCACCAATGTCATCGCCACGAAGCCAGAGGGGGAGCGACAGGGTGTCTCCTGGCTGGAGAGCCCCTTTGGGCAGTGGAATGTCAAGGACGTCGGGCAGTGAGAGGAACGAGGATCGATCCGGAATCGTGCTGGTGAGGGTGGAGCTAAGTGAACTGCACTGTGGGGCCCTCATCTGGTAGACGTAGGGGTACTTGGGCAGTTCCGAGTTGCGGCCAAATGTGAAGAACCGTGGGTGAGATGAGGTCACTCGTAAGTTCTGAAGGGGGCTCTTGCCAGAGTTGGTGAACTCAATCTCTATGCACTGCACCTCGCCACACAAAAGGTTCTCCGGGAAGTCGCAGAAGACAACCTGAAGAACAAACACAAAAGGAAAATATTTTTCAGCGCAAAAGATTCCCTTTCACCTATTGAAATTCTCACTTAATTTCCTTGAGCTGCAATCTCACTTATAATAAAAGTTTTGGTGATACCATGTGCCTATTCTTTTCATTAAAGATCCACACCTAACATGTAATAAAAAGACACTGTTGAATGAACTGTATGTTAGTGGAAATGAAGACAGAAAACTTACATCTAAACTGGGCATCTCCTCATGAATTAGTAGATCAAGACGTCGATCTGGGCCGTACAACTGCTGTGTTCGTTCTTCTTTCGAGTTGTTGAGGCGAGGCCCCTGGGGTTCGAGTCTCTGTTTGCCCCTAACGAGGACACTGGTGGTATAGCTTGGCTTGCTGGGTGCAGACATGGATGAGGACCCCACCTCCTGCTGCAGGGAAGAGTTTTGAGCCAGCGAGCTGGTGCCCAGATTGTAGGCCAGGCCCACCACTCGTAGCTGACCGGGCTGCCTCGGGGTCAAGGTCAGATGAATCTGAGCAAGAAAAGAGGATGGGCAAATCAAATTTTTTTTTAAACCGACATTTTTTCTAAAAAATATTGAATGTTTTTGTATCCAAATGAAGTGATTAAAAAGACATTAGAAAAAAAAAGTAAAATGCATCATAGATAAGATAGAAGTCATAGACCAGTAGGCAGAATAAAGTCAGCACAGCTGACCTCAGAGATAATTCTCTTTGGTCAAAAAAAAAAGGTATACTCAATTGCTTGAAGGACATGAAACATGTACATCGCTACGTTTACGATAAAAAGTTGCCCCAAAACAGGGAAATTTATTTTCAAGAAAAAAAAAGGCTCTGAAACAAAGTAGTCTATTTTAGTAATTGCCATCAATCTCCGTCCTTTTCAAAACTTCATCAATACATTACAATACGTAATCTTACATCATAACTTGCTATCCCACACAAGCAAATCCAACCTAACTTCAGGTGCATCGAATACCAAAAAAAATAAGCCGAAAATAGTCTGTAACTTTTTTCAGAATGCAAGGGCAATCTGTTTGTGAAATCAGGACAGAACTTACCGACTCATTTTGGATACCTTGCACAATCACTTCTTTTATCACGGACGTCTGAATGATCTCATCAGCTAGGCTATTCTGTAACATCCGATAATTGTAAAAAACCCATTTAGAATGTGGTATGCGAGGGAAAAGAGAAAACTCAAACACATTACATAAACATATACACAAATGATTTTCTGAAAGAGAAATGCTGAATCATAAACAAAAAGGCAGCTGGTCAGATACAGCTTATCATTACAATAGGTACAGGTAATATTTCATCATGAATAAAAGGGGTGGAGGAATTATAACATTGGAAAGAGGTGGCGTCGGTGGCCTAGTGGTCAGTCTCTCGGACTCGCAACCGTAAGGTCGTGGGTTTGAATCCCGTTAGGGGCCCGACGTTGTGTCCTTGGGAAAGGCACTTTACACGAATTTTCCTCACTTCACCCAGGTGGGAATGGGTACCCGGCTATAGACAGCGAAAGATCTTGTCAATTTGTTAGTGTTTGAGCGCTTAATCAGCTGCTTGCACTGCATGCTTCCCGGGAAGCTGAGAATGTTTCGGAGTGTTCTGTGGTCTGCTGGGGTAAAAATATAGTGTAAAGCGCATAGAGCCTGCAGTTGAGTGGGGATATGCGCTATACAAATGCTATTTATTATTATTATTATTAGAAGGTGCAGATCACACTACAACGTCCATCAACTGTATACATTCAGACGAAAACAAGAGCTTCATACCTTCACTCCAGTAGTCATTTCATTTGAGATGACCTGAGGAGGGTCGGGCCCTTGAATGGAAGGAATAAAAGTCCAAAGTAATGACACTTCAGACAGGACTAGCATCACATGGAGGGGGTTTTCCACTTGCAGTTCTATGGTGATGGGTTCTGAAACGAGTGGAAAAATTCAAAGTTTTAAAAAATCAAGTAAATCAAACACACCCACCAAAAGCAGTCGACTATTCGTTCACAGTTTGTTACATTAATTCTCAAGTGCTTCAAAATTGATGCAATTAACATCATTTTCTGAATTTTTAAAGAGAAAAAGTGTTATGGAATTGGTTTACCACTTTGAAGGGTTGAGAGCTGAAGAATAGAAAAACACTTTACAAAGATGTCGTTAAAAATTAAAATCGAGACAGCACTGCAGTCTACTGACAGCACAAAAAATGTTGGCATTTAAGATAGAAACAGCTCCCTAATACCCAATTCGAAATAAGTTTGTGACTTAAAAATCAATAAATACTCACCTCCAACAAAAGCAACGGGACTAGACCGGTTGTCTGTATCATTGGTGAAGAGCTGCGGGTTGGGTTTGTGGGAGCGACCAGAAATCTGTGTCATTCTCTCCTCGAGGACGTCCCACTTTGCTGAATGCTCCTCATCTGAGAACCACATTCCTGTTGCCGACGTCTTTCTTCCATTGCCCTCTGAGGAAATAAAAGAATGTGGGTTTTTTCCCCCCTCCATCAACACAATTCTGATCATGTTAGGAGCAGGCTGCATGAGCTGGTCTGCTACAGGCAACTGAGTCGTGGGACTCCTAGCACAAACGTAGACCCACTGAACAAAATAGTTTTTTCCCTGAAGTTGCATCGCCAAAAGTCCATTTCAGGACATTTAACGATCTAGGTCAGCTTTGAAAAGACTGACAAAAAATGTTCATAAAAGGAACAGAAAGATTTTACCACTCCATATCATTAACATGAGAATAAAAAGGATACTACGTTATGAAGAAATGAAAAATTGCTTTTCTGGCATAATTTTCATTCACAGATTTATAAGAATAACCTTTTTCTTGACATGACTCATGATCCAACTCTTCAACATTCTCAACAAAGTCCCAGCTACTGAAGGAAGTGTCAACACTTCCATCAAAACAATCTCACCTTTAAAAAAAATCCCTTGACACATCAGCAGTTTTTTTATGGGTTTATGAGATAGCCAGGATATTAGAACTTTCTCTATTTATGTGTGGTATATAATTTCAATGATCCTTATTATATATAATCATCAACGTTTCAATTGTTTAAAGCTTTCATACAATTACAAAAACCTAGTTTCAGAAACTCAAGAAACACCCCATTTTGTATAAACTTGACAAGTCCACATCTTTGATCTAGCACGGACAAACCAAGTGAAAGTTAAGCGAATATACATATATTCTCACACAAAACAATATGTACACATGTATGGGCACAAGTGAACATTCATTCACCTTGTTTCTCGCGTGTTCCACTCAGGAGAACCTTTGTGGCATTGCTATTGACCAGGGGCAGAGGCAGTTCCGGCAGGTGGCCATATGAGCTACTGTCTCTCTCCTCCTGGCTCAGAAGTTGCTGTTGTGGAGTAAGTGAAAGATTACACACGAACCTCTACTACACAATGTGCATTGTTGTGGAGTAAGTGAAAGATTACACACGAACCTCCACCACACAAAGTGCATTGTTGTGGAGTAAGTGAAAGATTACACATGAACCTCCACCACACAATGTGCATTGTTGTGGAGTAAGTGAAAGATTCCACATGAACCTCCACCACACAATGTGCATTGTTGTGGAGTAAAAGAAAGATTCCACATGAACCTCCACCACACAATGTGCATTGTTGTGGAGTAAGTGAAAGATTACACATGAACCTCTACTACACAATGTGCATTGTTGTGGAGTAAGTGAAAGATTACACATGAACCTCTACAACACAATGTGCATTGTTGTGGAGTAAGTGAAAGATTACACATGAACCTCCACCACACAATGTGCATTGTCTTGACAGTCAAGACACTTATTTAGAGTTGCATTATACAGAGAAAGGGCATCAAGTTCGGCATTTTAAAAAGTGAAAAGAAAAAAAAAAGAACAATCCGCAAAGATGGAAGCAATTAAATTTAATCTTTTCCAAGTGAACAACTGCTGCAAATTAATTTTTTTTATTGATAAGAGAAACGAAACAAGTTTCAGTTCATAGAAGCACAAAAAACCCCCCCGTTTATTAGACACAGAGTGTAATCCACATGGTAGTGACATAGAACTTTGTATCTCAGCAACATCCTGTAAGAACCCTTTCATTTTACAACGCTGAACTTTCTATAATGAGCTTCCCTTCTTTCAGCAAATAGATATCTTCATAGTCACTTAACATATTACAAAAAGAGCTGAAAGTAAGTAATATTCAAGGGTCTTGGCCTTATTTACTCATTATCTATTAAAAACTTCTTAAGAATACCCCAAACTAAAACCACTCTACTTTCCCTCTGGAAACATTGATGAACTAGAATCCTTACCTTGTAGACAAAGAGGTACTCTCTGAGAAAAGCTGCTTGTTGGGAGGTGGGCTGCTTACTCTGTTCTGTTAACAGATGCTTGAAAGCTGCTGTGGCATTCTCCAGTTGCTTTAGGTTCACGGACTGACGACCAATCGTAAAATGGATGTGATCCTGGAAAATACGAAATACCACTTTTACTTTACTTTTCCGATCCAGCGACCATTTCAGTTCTAGCCCTTCGGTCTGTTGATAAGGCAAAGAATTTACAGGTTTTTATCAGCTGTGCTTTGTCGCTGTATAGAGTATTTCCGATGTCTGGGGAGGCAGGTAGGTAGGTGTTACGCAGGTCTCAAAGTGCAAGGCAGGTAAAGAGGTGGTGAGGTACTGTTTCATCCTGGCAGTCACATAACGAGCAGTCCGGAGGGGTATCCTTGCGGATCCTTTTTAGGTAGGAATTCAGTTGGATATATTGTGTTCAGAGGCGAAAAATCGTGACTTGTTCTCTTCTACTCAGGGAATTTGGTGCATCTTTTTAAAAAAATGAAATGAAAGCACCATTATTTCGTCTCTTTTTGCTGATGAAAAGGTATCTATTTGATAAATAGAAGAAGTATTCTACAGGTTTCTCTTCTTATGCAGAAGTGACTTATCAGGGAAAAGTTACACAGTACAATGAAAACAAGACTTTAAAATAATCCAAGAGAAGTGGAATTTTCTATCCATTACTCTACAAATGAAAAAACATTCCTACACAATTAAGTACAGAGACTAATTCTGTTAGTCAATACAAAAACAAAAACTTCACTTACCTCTGCAATTGACCAGTGCTTTGCCTTGTAAATTTGCAAAGCTTGGGAGTAACTTCGTAATGAATGTTTTCTCTGTAAGAATAAAAACAAAGAAAAGTACTGCTCAGCTTCCCATGACAAAAACAATTAAAGAAAACTTTGAACAGATACTAAAACACCAACAGTAAAACCTGTCGGCATGAACTATCTCATGCTTGGCTTACAAACAAAGGGGTTTACGGACTATGCAGAATGGAAACTGCTCAGTTTAATGCAAAACATTTATTCTTATACATTACAAAATAACATTTCAATGCCTCTTTTGCTCAAGCTTAACCAAATGTTGAGCTTAAACAATACACATAACCATCTGTTCAAACATTAAACTGTTTCACAACCATTATAAAGCTATGCCGTGTGTCTGGGAAATACAGCCCATTACTCCCTAAATATGTAAATACAAAAGGCTTTTGACAAAGAAAGCATGGTCTTTCGTATTCATTACCGGGGCCACTGAACCTCTTATGGTACCAAAAACGACACAGGTGAGAAAATGCATAATGACTTGATAATTGTCAACACAACTGATCTATATAAGTTGTAGTGCAACGCCTATAAATGATGCATTTGTAACTTTTCCTACTTGGGTCAACACAGAAAAAGACCCCATATGCCGTCGAAGCATCTTCAGCAACAGACCACTACCTATAAAGTACTTGCGACTATTTTACTGACCCTTAAAAGGATATTAGTTTTTATAATGTCAAGACCAACAACTTATGAAATATAAATAATATTTTCAAACAGAAGCACAGCGATATCAACTTTACCAAATATTTCGAGAACACCTGTCCAACTACGTAAGACAATGGGAAGAGTTTGAAAAGACCCCTCTAAGCGAACTTACCTGACCAGCCTTGCTGAAGCGATGCCCTGCCAGGATCATATGGAACGAATACTTGCGCACCATTGGGGTCTTCAGAGCGAGGAAACAATGAGCTGCTTGCTCAAGGAAGAGAGCACTGGTCAGATCAGAATCCTGAAGACAATTTTTTAAAACGGTCACCTTATTTCACCAATTCTTCAGATACCCCTGAACACTGAGCCACCTGGTCACTCCTGTCTTAGGCAAGGAAAGTTGACAGTTTTCAAGGACAAGAATCCAAAGAATAGCTCTTTTAGAAATCTTATCACTGATGAACGAAATCACTTGAACGAAATTAATTTTCATATCCAACTTCACCTGCCAAACAGCAGCATACTCACTAAAACTGTCTGTCAATTCCTTAATGGATGTTACACATCTTTTACATCACTTTATTCTCTTCCACATTGGGGGCATTTAAAATGGAGACTCAGGGCGGCTACAGCAAATAATTTTATGTAAAACATTATTTATGGCTTGCTCCCAATACAAAAACCTAAAAAGTATTTACGAGCAGAAAAAATGAAAATAAAGAAGCCTTTGAAGTTAGCATTCTCATATATCATCAGTTTTGCTGTTACTGCAGCATCTTATGTATAAACGAAGGATTTTTTAAATCAGTGAAAAGGAAATTACCTCACTAGTCATCTTCAAAAACTGCAGGGCTGCTTCACTGTACATGCCTATCTTCTTGAGGGCCTCTGTGCTTGTTAAGGTCGCCCGTGTAGCATACTGTGTATTTCTGATAAGAAAACAATGGTGTTTTATTTTAAGATGAGTGTTCTACAAAAGATGCTGTTGCCGTGGCGCCGTATCTTGTGGAACAAAAACATTTCACCAGAAACACATAAGAGTAACAGTAACGATGAAACCAATTAAAGTAAGAGTATTGGGGCACTTGCAACACAATAGAGTCATACGAGTGTCAAAGGTTAGAGAAATCAAGTTCATTCTCATAAGCAATCCTTAAATCAAGAAAACAAACACAAACAAATCCACTCACAAACTAAATAACTTCATTAGGAAATTTTTTTTTGTAAGCAAAACCCAACACCTCTGAGGCCACAGCAGAAGAAAAGAATGAATTTTTATCGACAGTGAGATTCTAAAGCTTCGACATCATTCAAAACCGAGCAAGATTAATCTATACAGCTCACGAACAGTCAATGCTGGTTTGAAAATGAGCAAAAATATTCAAAAGTAATTATTCCTTCACCTGCAAGAGGTAAGGTATGTTGATATGGCGGTCTCCATGTAGTGGCGTGGGTACTGCTTTTGATTGTGAGGACCCTGGAGGAAAACTCCCAGACTTGCCATTTCCTATCAAACAAAAGAATGGAAAAACATTAACATAAGAACATGATCACCGATTCATAGATGCCAACATCTCTGCCACATTACTTAAATCAAGGGCTTCATGAAATTAATTCATAATATCAACAACAAAAAATTCTACAATAGATGACCCAATCAAATTAGATCTAAAACTCTTTTGTCTAAGAGACAAATGGTCAACACCATGCAAGACAGAAGCATTGCATGGAATAAGGATAGGTACACGAATGCTTCTTCTTAACAGCAAAAATGAAAAGATTACATTCTCAACCCTACAAACATTCTCTTTGCCAGGCATAACAATGACACATTCTTGTCTCTGGCATATCACAAAGCTCAAGTCTAAATAACAAGAACAGAAGAAACAAACTAGTGTTCATTACCAGTGCTCCAGCAAAGTGCAGCCAGGCTTGATCATTGTTGAAATCTTTCTTAGCCGTGTGGTACGTGTTGTAGGAAAACTCATACATTTGAAACAAGAAAGCCAGGTCCGCCAATCTCCTCAACTGTAGCTCTGGAGCATCTTTAGTATACCTGTTTTCAGAACAAGAGGGATGTCTTGAATTTCTATGAAACCTTCTGTACACTCTTTCAATATGGTATTCCCAGCACAAGTAAATATGTCCATTAAAAAAAAAAAATCCTTTTAAAAAGTTTGGAAATATGAACAAGCAGGAATACTATTCAAAATGGTAAGGTACATTGCGCAAGATATAAGAAATTGAAGGGGGAAAACATTGGGTTTTTTAAATTTAAAAAAACAACCAAAAAACTTTTCCCATCCAAATCAGAGATTGCTTTCTCTGTGGGAATATTTTTCTAGTCTGTTCTTTGTGTGGCAACACCAGATAGCATAAATGCAAGTTGAAAAACCCTAAAGACAATATTGAGACTGTCTCTAAGGACACCGACTGTAACTGCTCTAGGAGGGCTCTATATAAGGCTTTCCTGAGGATGCTGTCCTGGGTTCATGGGTGCTGTGTTGCATGGACATGTCTCCGACTGGTCAATCCTTAGCTTCATAAACATATCTGCATTTAGTCCATTGCCACCAAATCTAAGCCTAAGAAGACCAATCTGTTCCCATCTTGAAGCTTGAAGTAGCTGTCAAGTTGGTATTTGTTGTGCTGGTGGTTGTTATTGCATAAAACTCAACTCAATAATTGCCTTCTCATCATAATAGGAGACAAACCTAAGATCACCAATACACATGGATTAATAATCCACTGCCAAGTAAAAATATTTCCAGCAAACATACTGATAGAGATGAAATACAAGGAAACCTAAAAGAAATTCAACTTTAGATAATAACTTGTGCTAAATATGAACCATATAAATTGCTTACACTACTGTGGTATTCTGTGAAGCAGGAATGGCTCCAGAAGGCTTATTGCCAAACCATTTTTTCGTAGCACTGAAGATTGATCTATGGATTCCTTTTCTGGAGGTTAGCTGCAAACAGAAGGCAAAGACAAATTTTAACAAAAAAGATAAATTTTATTCAATCAAAAAGCTTCAGATCCAAAAAAACATAGAACAAAACATTTGAATATCAAAGGCACATATTCTGAACAGCTCTACCCAGAAAAGCCATTGAACCATCTGTTGCACAGAAGTTCTCCCACAAATCAATAATTGTTCACAATTTTCACTGCACTCTGTTGGATATCTTTATCAAACAGCACAACAGGCTCAACAGTAATGACAGGAAAACAAATCAATACTAGCACACTGATGCACCACACCAGCTGCAGCAGCATCACTTTGACATGCAAGAAAACACATGAAACAGACAAATACTCTGAATGTCACCTATGACAAAAAATGCTTACTATAAAAAAATCCGTGCATAATTTACTCATTCAGTCCTAAAACTAGCTTTTTTTCTCTCTCTGGCAGGTTACTATAACCCTCAAATACCTGGTACATGAAAAAATGGACAGATAACACAACCATATCAAGTGATTCCTGAAAGAATGAAGAGTTATTCAATATCAAAAGGAATATGATTTATTTAAAATACGTCAGAGGTAGTACTTATGTATAGAAGGAAAAGTTTTCAAAAGTAAGAAAGATACAGGAGAGACTGAAAGTGAGACGTCCTGAGCCCACTGAAGGTGCCAGAACAGGTGTTGTGCATACCAAGAGAAAGCGGCAATGTTCACCTGTTCACTCAGCATCTTCATCTGCCGCTCAGCCCAAGGGATGAGGGCCCGGACCACAAACTCATGCATGAAGATCCTCAGACGGTCCAAGTCACTTGGGGTCAAACACATGCCGTGTGACTTGCTCACATTTTTATCGTGTGAGCGATGGTGGCCCACAGAAAAACTTCTGCTTTCACCTGGAAACAACATCATATTTTACTTGTTACAGCAACAAGACAAATAAGGCAAGGCATTATCAGTTATGATTATCAGAATCTTTATAACACACTTTCTTGACACTATTTCACAGGGTGCATTTTGAGTTAACGTTAAGCTTTTTGCACTCAGCAAAATGTAAAGTGACAACGGAAAACAAGTTGGGGATGAAGAACTGGAACTATGAGCAGGATAAGAGATGAGACAAAAGAAAAAAAAAGCAGAATAATTTAAAAAATTCAAATATCACAAGGACAGACAATAAAGCAGTTTAATGTTGAACTTGTCCCTTTATAATCTTGCAAAGATATAAAACAAACTGCACATTCCATAAAAGAAACAACAAAGTTAGAAATAAGCAAATCATCTACATGAGAGAATTTCGACCTGCAAGATGTAAAAAAAAACAAACCACGAGAGAGATATCTATAATATATTTGGCAACTTGGAAACACATGTTAGACCTGCATGTGAGCCTCAACCAGATTGTCTGAAAATTTTGCGCAACCCCCCCCCCCCCCCCCCAAAAAAAAGCCTTTGTGGCTGTCATAAAGAAGAACATCCGAGTAACGAGCGACCATCCCAACAAACACAATAAAGAAGAGACCTAACCGTAACCCTACCCCCAAAAAGAACCTGCAACGGGCATCATGTAAAAAGGCCAAAACAAGTCCTAAATGAAAAAAAAAATTTTAATTAAAAAACCACACTCCAAAACAAACAAGGAGCATATAGATCTAGATTCTAGATCTATATATGGCTTACATCTACATTGCTATAGGGTTTGATACAATAACACAATAGAATTGGAATATATAATATGAATCCTTCATATATATCTAGATCTAGATCTTGTAGAACAAGTGAATAGGAATAGGCCTTGAACTAGAAATCCACATCCGATTCCGAACAGAGGGACTCAGCTGAGTCTAGATTCTAGATCTAGATCTAGATCTAGATTCTAGATCTAGATCTAGATCTAGATTCTAGATCTTTACTAAATAAATAAAAACAATTCACGCACCTGATGAAATGCTTATTTTCACCAATATAAAAATTACAGCACAACCTATGATAGGGTTTGACACAATAGAATTGGAATATGAATCCTCCATTGAGGTCTATAATGATCTATATAAATCTAGATCTAGATTCTATTAGAACAAGAGAGTCGGACTTGAATGAATCCACACGATCTGAACAATTGAATTAGTCAACAAACGAAATTCAAAATGGCCGCTTGAGCACGAAACTGAAAGTAGATAATTTAAGTTGTCGTCCTTTTTCGTATTCGCATTTCTACTTAGGTTCCGACAATTATGTCGGAAACGTCGGCGGTGCGCGCGTCGGCGGTCGGCACGAAAACGAAAGTGCCGACGAAGCCGACGGGAGAAAAATGGGTCATTGGCAGTCGGCCAAGCCTCGCACTACGCACATTGACTGATACAGGCGGGCCTAGCGATAGCATCGGCCGGTTCGCGATTGTCGGATTTCAGACGATTGTCGGCAAACATGCAGGTCTAACATGTGTCACTTTTCCCATAATACTACGACAGCTACAGATTTGAAAGGTGGCAAGTACCTGCAAAAAGATAGATAGGTCCCTATGATGGAGCCCAATGTTTTATTTATTCATTTCCTGAATTTAGAAAAATATATTTGATAAAAAATTCTCTTCCTTCTTTGGCCTTTATGATTATTCCACTGAGAAACGAAACAAATCTGCCTAGCTGTCCTTCACAGCAGAAGTGCCTGCAGTGATATTTCGCTAAGCACATTCAGTTTTGAGAGTATAGATCTAGACCTTCTAATTTTTTGCATCTCTGAAGATTAATTGCTCCATCCCAGTAGAGTGTAAATATAGTAAGCCAATGACTTCCAGTTGATATTAATGCACTGATCATTCCTTTCATCGAAAAGGTGCCCAGCTAGTTTAATACTAAATTAGCATTCAGAATCACGAAAATAGACCAAAAAATTACAGACTTCACCTTTGGATGTGACAACATTCTTTAACCCTTTGAGCCTTCCTCATGCTGAACCTTCAAAACTGAGCACCCGAGCTCCGAGCCAGACATACACCTCTGTACGCTGAGGTGTGTGCACTCAACGCACAGAAGGGAAAGGACTGTCATGTTCGGGCATGCCCTCATGTTCCAGTCTTCCTTATCCCTGCAAGCCCGACAGGCCATCAAGTATCGTCTTCCCTTTCTATATTCCTGCAACTTTTTCCTTACAACATGACACACCTGCACCGGTTGCTGCACTTGAACATTAAAAATATGCGATGAAAAAACACACTGCTCGTTGTTCTTTTAGGCAATAAATATGTACCCACATTTGACTTGCAAAACCCACCTTGATAACCTCCAGCCGCAGCTGTTGGGTCACTGTCCGGGGAGGGGGTGTCCCGGCTTGGCGGCGTGGTTGGTGAAGCCAGAGGGTGGCTGAATTGATCACAGGAGGAGGAAGTAGTGATCCCTGAGGAACCTAAAGAAAGCAAACACAAAGACAGGAACACTTTTATTACAATCAATCACGTAGGAATGCCTCAGGAACTCTCATGTCCTCCCCACCTTACAAATTTGGAGAAAAAAATTATGCCCCCCCCCCCCCCTCCAAATGAACAAAACCAACGAACAGGCAACGGCAAAAAAATTTAAAATATCCATGACAACTTATCTGACTACGTTAGCACAAGTAAATACCAAAAAAATGATCAGTTCAGCACACTGGCTCCAATGATGGATAAACTTTCTATCCGTTTCAAAGAAGAGTGAGGTGGCACCTTTTTCACGAATTGCATATTTATTTGATCAATTAAAATCTACGATAGCGAAAAGCCCATAGGCGTTTGCATGAAAGAAAAACTGTGAAACAGCATCATCCGTTAAACCTACAATCCAGCACAACCTTCAACAAACAGGTCATGGCCAGACCCTGTCTGTAGGAAAAACAGAAAATATGGATGACTCACCGGACTCTTCAATGTTGTTCTCGTAAAACGAGTCTGTGAGAGGGTTGCTGGGAGACTGTTCATGGTTACTCTCAGAAAGCTGTGACGGAAAGCTTGGGGAACCTTCCATGGAGACGTGGTCACTGTCAATGCTCTCCTAATGAGTACAAACAAAAATAAAAATTAAGCCATACCCTACGCTAACAAAAACAATAACTTGTCTCATGGCCACAAGTAGAACACATCAAATGGAACCTCCATACACCATACAGAATACATCTTTTTTGTGAAGTATTTCATGAGAAGCTTTCTAAACATGTAAATCAAAGATAGCTAATTACACCTCAAAACATGAAGTGTTAAAAGTTGAAAATGATGAAACAATTTCACTGTAGAACAAGAGTTTGTACCAGTCACTTACAGAGCTGACCAAGGAAGGTGATGGCTTGTTCAGAAACTGACTCCATGGGTCTGGCTGCATTGAGAGTCCAGTCTTCAGGGATTCCATTGTATTGACAGAGCGAGAGTTGATCTGCAGCAAGTGACAGATCTGCACACCAAATGTGGCCTTCATGCTCTGGTACAATGCCTCAGCTCTGTAAATCATTTGAATCAAGATCAGGGTATGCAAGGCCCAAGTATACACAGAAAACACACCCACCTTCTTTATTGGTTTCAGTTTTTTTAAAATAAAAAAATTATTAAAAGCACGTTAAACCAACGTGAGAGATTTTAAGCAAGAGAAAAGCAGGATGACTAAAAATCTAACAGCTCTCTAATTTATATCAACTAAGTTTTTACATACCAATCACAGAAATTGAGAATACTCTCTGGCCACATAGGAATGAACAAAAGTAAGTCTCTTAAAATGGTGTGGATCTAAACAGGACAAGAAGAGAAAATAACAGTTTAAAAAAAGGGTAAGACTAGAAAAAAAAACTGTTTACCTTCAATTCTTCACCATCAGAACTCTCATTTTCCTTGGATAAAAACAACCCTTTTAACAACAAGGACAATACCAGACATTTCCCCACAAGAGACTATCTTGTCTGTTCTTTTTAGTTTTAGTGAGAGTTTTATGGCACTTATAATAACACAATTTGGTAATTTTAGTGCTGAAGATTAGAAGTGTTACAAGAGAGTAACATACACAAAAAAGTAGGGGTTTTATGGCGCTCGCAACTGCATAAGGTCATATGAGCGCCAGAAGATTAGAAGTGTTAAATGACAGTAACAAACATAAAAAAGAAGGAGGAGAGATACGGACGATGGATGTTTGATGGGAAAGAAGAAGCTGACCACACCAGAGCACCTGCCAACCACCCGCAAAAAAGGAGGAGAGGTAAGGACGATAGATATTTGGTAGGAAAGAAGGTGCAAACCACACTAAAGCAGTCGTCAACCACCCACAAAAAAAGGAGGAGAGGTAAGGATGATAGATATATTTGGTAGGAAAGAAGCAAACCACACTAAAGCAGCTGTCAACCACCCACCTGGTCTGTTCCCCATCCAGCACATCATGAAGCAAGACATAGTAGTGCAGCACTCCCTGGCAGAACCAGCGGGGCAGTCGGTTCGGGAACTGCTGCTGCTGGGTTACCTGCTGATTGGCCAGGGCTGTGAAGGTACTCAGGGGGTCACTGTTGTTGGAAGCCACCACAAAAATGCCTTCAATGCAGTTAAGGCCACACACGGGTTTTTGGACTCCAGACAATGTTTTTGGGAGTTTTAAGAAACTTCCCATGAAAATAATGTGCTAAAAGAATGGAAGTACTCCCAAAGCTCTATTTCAAAGAGATAGCTCCATAAAGTTTGTAACAATGTGTGTCAATACAATGCTATAAAGCAATTTTCAGATGTATTTGCTCCTTTCCTCAAAATGTTCATTTCTTGGCTTTAAAAGCTAAAAACTCAAAACAACATTCAAGATAAAAACATTAAATTTGGAGGGTAAGTGCACCATACAATTCCAAATAAAATGACACTATCTTTTTTTTATTTAAAAAAATCCAATTTTTTAATGATTTTTTTTCTCTGCTATTTTGACTCATTTTGTCATTCGCTATGCAAATCTTCTAAAAGTCATAAAATGATTAATATTTACAATTTCAAGAAAAACTGGCATCATTTTCTTAACACTATGTCATCACAAGGCTCATATAGTAAAAACCCCTGCCATCAAAGGCAAAGGCAATTTGGGGGAAATCCAAAGAAACTGGTTGGTAAACATCGCCGATCGGCTAGATGTGACGGCAAAGGGTTAAGATTTGTGTGCAGATTACAAATATGTAATTAGTTCATAGATACCAGGAATGGTTTTTTAGTTTTTAGCTTTTAAAAATGGTCCTTCAGTTGGCTCGATTTCACTCTAATTTGCAATTTCTGTGATTATGTAAATAATAATCATTTCCAAAACTGAATATTTTTAAACCTTGCATGGAATACTTTGAGAAAATAAGAAAAAAAAAAGTAAAAATCACCTAATTGTAGATTTTGGTGCTAAAAAGTAGAGAGTGTGGCCTTAAGCGGGTCTACAAAAGTGGGGAACATAGCACTCATCTTATTCACATTCCGCACAAATAAAAGAAGGTTTACAAACAAATAAACTCGCAAAAGTCCAGGCGTATCTTATGGTGAAACAGCACTATGATGTCTACACTTTCATACTAGGAACAGACGAACTACAGAAACACCGAAAGGAAAGGTTAAAGTCTGATTTCCTACAAGAAAAATTTCAGTGATTAAATAACATTGTAACTTTTATATTTCACATTCCTTAAAAAAACAAAAACAGCACGGCCTTGGGGGCTCAGTACCATGATCCTTTATATCCCATAGCTAAAAAAAATTATAACATAAAAACATTTCGAAAAAACTTACTAAAATTTTTTTGGGATATTTCTCGTTAAGTCAAAAAGGAAAAAAGTATCAAGAAAAGAACATTTAAACTTCATTCATTTATCCAAAAAATCAGCATCAAGAAAAGAAAATTTAAACTTCATTCACTTATCTAAAAAATCAGCATCAACAAGTTAAGAGGTGGCAAGGATACAAGCCAAACAGTGGTTGAGGTACTCGTGATCAGAAGGGGGCAAAACTTGCAAGAAAGCTTCCCGCCAGCTCTCAAACCATGGTGTGGCAGCTGAAAACATATGGAAAAATATAAAACTGGGCATCAAAACAAGTGTGAGAAGAAACCTTGGAATTATGAGAGAATATCCATTCTTAGAAATACTAATTACCATATGCACATTGAAGTCATGGCCATAACTCCCCCCCCCCCAAAAAAAAAAAAGAATAACTGAAGTACTTTCAATTGTAGTAGATTTACCTCTATAAATAAAAGGACTTAAACAAGCCAAAAACTACTCACAAGACTGTTTCCTTTTCCAAGCATGCATGTGTTTGTGGATATAATAAGTTCTAAATCATACCTTAGTTTGACATATCGCGACCTCAGTGCTTTCTTGTCCTATCCCCATTTTTTTTTTACCAGTGAAAACATTTCATACAAAAAGTGAGCTTGTAAGAAGAAGTCACATTTTCAATGTAAAAAAAAAAAAAAAGGAGATACGACAAGAAAGCACTGAGGTCATAATATGTAAAACCAGTATCCACTTTTTGTATACCATCTATCAAGCCTGATAACAAAATTTTTTGCTAAATTTATTTAGACTCTCTACATAAATATATATATATATATATATTTGTACAAACAAAGGGAATAAATACTGCCTGTGGACACTGAGGCAGAAAAATTACAAAATGAAGTGCAACTTATGAAAATAAGCGATAACATTATTGCACTTTACAGAAAGAAACAGTAGTTCTAAAATAAACTTACGACTGAGCTGCAGGTCATAGTTTCCAATGGACATCATGTTATTGGCACCGGGCTCTTGGGACTGTCCTTGGGTAGAGGCCACAGCATCACTGAGTTGCTTCTTGATGACACCCTGCTGGGGAAGCTGAGTGCCCATATCACACGCACTGATGCGTAGATTGTGTATTGAATGGGTAACATTGTTGGCATCCCGAATGTGCACTGAGGGAAAGACATATATATACAGTGTTAGAAAACCTGTTGACTTTAATTCTTTTGAACTTAAACCTACTTAAAACTATGACTCCAGCGCATTTGTTTCTAAAAATAACCCAAACTCAAGAGAATCAATTTTTGTCAGTTTCTGAGATGCGCTGCCCTGATTTCAATCTCAATAGCACAAGAAACGTCTTTTCTGTATTGGCAGCTTGAGAGTTCAGCTGAAAAAAAAAATAGACCAAAAGAAAGAATCTAAATCTGTATTCAGACTCCTTGTATTCAGTGGGTGGCCATGTTCTTCAGACAATAACAAATTGTTACTTAGGTCTAAAAAGCACTGGATGGTCAAATGATTCAAAGTAAAATTTCTTTAGGTAGACTTCTTCTTTTATGTTCAGTTCAGTACTACTACTGTCAGCCCCACACTCAACGTTAACTGGAAGAATGAAATGAAACACATGATGAAGCTACAGCACTACTCTGTCAGCCCCACACTCAACGTTAACTGGAAGAATGAAATGAAACACATGATGAAGCTACAGTGAGCACCTAGCACACTTCAGTGATCGGCCCAAATACAGATGAGGTAATTCTGCCACCTATTTTTAGCATCTTCCGGGGCTTCCCTCGCCGGTTGACTAGATCTCACTGTGGCGGGCCCGCTTTGCCACTTAGCGTCACTAGGTTTCATCGCTGACAGCTTGGGTTGTGTGTGCGCGCGCGCTTGAGTGTGTGCAACTTTGAGACAACAAAAATTGAAGGCTGAAATACCCCATATTTCATTATTTGGGACAATCACAGAGATGGGCTAGATCTAGGTGCTCGCTGTAGCTTCATACTTACTACGGAGTGTCTACGTACACGGTAACCGGGCACCTAGCCTCAGTGTCTATGTGCACGGTGACCGGGCACCTAGCCTCAGTGTCTACGTACACGGTGACCGGGCACCTAGCCTCAGTGTCTACGTACACGTACGGTAACCGGGCACCTAGCCTGAGTGTCTACGTACACGGTAACTGGCAACCGGGCACGTAGTCTCAGTATCATGTACACGGTAACCGGCACTGTAGTCTCAGTGTCACGTACACAGTAACTGCGCAGTTCAGAACTCCAAAATTCAGTTTTTGTCATCCGGAGTTTCCTTCATCCCCACCCCTCCCCCGACTGTACCTTTAAAAAAAATCAATAATCCCCCCCCCTCCATTCCGGAGCCCTACACTTCGCAGCGCACAGGCTTTGAATGAACTTTGGTGACCCCCAACCGGTACTCACAATGTGATGCGCACGAACAGGTTCACTGACCGGTCACAATGGCGAGCTCGGCTAGACGCTTACCTTGTATGAATTTTTTTTTTCAACAAGTGACAGTACAGGACAAAATATAATATTGATTTATTTTCATTCCGGTTTACCGTGTATGTAGAGATACTGAGACTAGGTGCCCGGTTAACGTGTATGTAGATACTGAGACTAGGTGAGACTAGCTGCCCGGTTACCGTACGTAGATATTGAGACTAGGTGCCCGTTTACCGTACGTAGACACTCCGTACTTATTAAATGAAACAGAAAAGACCCCACATTCCAACTGCACCAACTTCTCAAAAGATTTGTCAAATTTAGTTAAAGTTAGGGTTCTAGTCTACCCCTACTGAATAGGACTACACGGTAAGATTGAAGAATACCGGACCAGCGGACTGACTTTGCCTATGTCTCAACCTTAGGAATTCATAATTTTCCCGTTTTTAATATCTCTCAATGGAGAATCTCGGACTGGTAGATCTATTAATTAAAATTTTGTCAGGGGGGAGACCCCCCTGAACCCCCCTCCTCCACCCCAACCACCCGCTCCACCTACCCCAGTGGGGTCCCCACTTTCTTGCACAATAATGTACGAGTGGTCCGGTATTCTTCAATCTTCCCGGACTACACTAATAGCGAGAAATTGGTTGATCAGTTCTAAGAGTCCTTCTGTCTTTTTAGGCTACCTCTACTTGACTTAGACTAGAGACCCTTAGTCTAGGGCTTAGTCTTGTTTTGGGGGGAGGGGGCAAAAGAAAGATAAAGAGCTCTCTCTCTGCCCTGAATTATGGACAAGGGGTTGAACCCATGTATGACCCCAATGCCGTCCTGTGATTTCACTAATAGATGACAAATCAGTACCTCAGTATTATATTAGCACTTTCCTGTGACACGCAGGACAATTACCTTCTGATGAAAGTCTGCAGAACGGCTGAATCAGCTGCACAAAACTGAGGTTATTCTTCTCACATAACAATTGGGCATCATTGCTGCAGAGAACGGCAATATGCGGGCTGAAAGTGTTCTGGATGAATTCACTGGCACTCTGTTTGCACTGCGACATGGTTATCATCTATATTTTCCTCAAGTATGAAATGATAGCGCTTTTATGTTACACATCAACATTTTTGTTGATGATCTGTAGCTTTCCTAAGAATACTGTCATGCGCCATTTTACTGACTCCGCCACTTCCGGAATATTACACGAAGGGAGATAATATAAATACAGAGGTCAGCAACTTTGACCTGTGACCTTGTAGATGCCCGTCCTGCCTTGGCAAGGCTAAACTACTAAACTTGGCCTAATAAATAGTCAGTCGAGTCAACCAGTTTTGCTTTGGCGGAGTAGAGAGCTTGATTACATCTTCTCTTACGCGAAGGCTGTGCAATAAATTGCATCGCAATTATTTATTATTGTACCCAGAAGATAAAAAGGCCAAATACTGATTCTTTCTGCTGTTCTTCTTTTGTGGATCAGGGGTAATACGAAAACGGCATAATGTTTCGTCTCAGAGCACCAACAACGATGCTGTGTAAGAGCAAGGTTGTGGAGAAAGCTTTGAGTCGTGGCAAGGTCTTGACTATTGACAACATGAACCCTCATGTGAAAAATATTGAATACGCAGTAAGGGGACCGATTGTCATTAGAGCCGGAGAGATTGAAAAAGAACTCAATGCGGTGAGTAACGTATTTCGTAGGCCGAAGCTTTCTTGAGGGGCGTGTAATGTTTGTGTTCAGTGGGCAGAGATTATGAGGTGTGTAAACAAAAACTCCTTCCTTCTTAGTTCTGAAGTTTGACCACTTACTCGTCGTACCTATCCCTGTCGCATGTGCTAAGATGAAGTGTACCTTAATTAAACAAAGCAACTTTACCTTCTCTGAATGTAGTGTAAGGATCCGAAGTGCTTTTTACTGGACTTTTTTTTCACTATCCAGGACAACAGAGGGTCTAGCAGAATCTGCGAGATGTGAAATCTTTTCATAATCTATCATCTTGAATTTCACCACATGTACATAGATCTATATTTCAGGCTCCAGTGTCAAGGAAAGTAAAGAAAGTTGGACAAGTTGGTCAAAATATTACTTGAATTATACGAGTACGAGTGACATACCAGCAAAAGTTTTTTTACCTGACCATGAAGGAATAAAAGGTAGAAAGCTAAAAATTGGTACTAGCCTATCTTTCTCTGTGTAGTCGCCTCCCACAGTTAGGCCTCTATACATTTTTGCCATTGTTGTGTGACCTTGTACAGACATTGAGAATAGAAGACCCTCTCTTTGTCAGAAAACCAGCCTTCTACTGCTTCTTTGACCTGACATCGTCATGTTTAAAATGACTTCCTTTTAAATCCTTTTTCAGTTTGGGGAATAAAAAAAGTCGGACGGGGTTAAATCAGGAGAATAGGGCGGATGTGTCAAAATTTCATAGCCACTTTCTCGTGCAGTTTCTGCAGCTTTTCTTGAAGTGTGTGCTGTTGCATTGTCTTGAAGCAGCAAAATGCCTTTTGTCAGATCTTTTTTCTGCGTCTTTCTTTTGTATCCTCTCGTAATTTTTTTAGCTGGTTAGAATAATGGTCTCCAGTGATCGCATATCCATTTTCAAGATAGCCTGTTATAATCACTCCTTCTTGGTCCCCAAAAGCTGATAGCATCACTTTTCCACTTAATTGATAGCTGCACCTTTGCCTTCTTTGGTGATGGAGACGAGGGCAAGCTGTTTCCACTGCATTAATGCAGAGATTTTGACTCGTGATCGTAGTGGTGGGCCCATGTCTCATCCATAGTTACAAGTCTTTCAAAAAATTAGTTTCATCCTTATCATACAGACCAAGCAATTCTTGACAACAATCCACCTGTTGCATTTTTTTTAGGAGGAGTCAACAAATGTGGGACCCATCACGCAGAAACCTTGGTCATATCAAATGTTCATTTAAGATTCTTTCAACTGACCCAATGCTAAGCCAAGTTTCTTTGCTCAAACGTTTAACTGTCACTGGCCTTCTATCAGACAACACTGTAAGTTTCTTGATTTTCAACCCTATTCTGTTCTGTTGTTGGCACTGTCACAGGGAAACCATCACGGTGGTCCTCTTCAATGTCCATGAATTCGCTTAAAAACTTTTTACGCCAGGATTTTATCCCAGCATAAGATGGGCAATCTGTTCCATATATACGGCATGCATCTCTGTAATAATATCCTATAGTTGCTTCCCTTACAAGAACAAAAACTTCATTACTGCCCAGTGCTCATTTTTCTCCATTTTTATGTTGAAACTGGAGAACATTATACCCCCATTCACTTACAGTGCGCTGGTGTTGAAACCGGTCATCGGAAATTCCCCCAAATGTACATCCATTCTAGGAAGATGATTGTTGGCTTTTATTCCAAATTTCAGCTTTCTACCTTTATTCCTTCATGGTCAGGTAGAAAAACTTTTGGTATGCCTCCTCCACGTTAACATGCCTGTTGGGTTAATCGTCACTTACATGTGGTTGATTTTACTGCTTGTTTGATTGATTCAAATATGATCATTTGATAGTTTTATAAAAGCCTTTTCCGTATTGTTCGTTATGAGATGTTCCAGCATCGCTCGCGTCCCACACCATGACTGCGTGCGGGGCGAGCCAGTCATGCGGTGCAGTCAGCATCACTCCCCAACCTCCCTTCCCAGACACCCCCCCCCCCTCTTCCAGTCTCTCATGGTGAGACAAGGACTACGTTTTGGCTGTAACAATAACAAAGAAACACCTACCTGCTGTCGGGAAGGCTGTAAATCTGGGTGTTTAGTTGAGAATGCGAAGTCGATTTGTTCGAGATTCAATTGTTGCATGTTAGGGAACCCCATGAAGTCAATACAAAGAAAATATAGGGACTGAAACGGGACCGAGCATAATGTTCGAGATACCCAAGAATTCATGATTTTTTGTTTTCGATATTTGTGGATTTTACTATATTGTGTTTTCTGCAGCAAAAAATACAGCTCAGTTTAGCCCCCAAAAGCAGTGCATCTGCATGTGGGTGCGAAATTAGAATTTTACCGCCTTTTCCTCTGGATCAGCACTGTTCTCAATTTTTTTCCCATTTTTTAAATGACAGATGATAAAGTAGCGTTCAGAGGATTCCCCGACCAAAAAGCCTTTTCTGCTTCTTTTGCTCCGCCAATATCCATGCGATCTGAACTGGATGTTAAGTTTAAATTTGATTGTAATTCCTAGTAATAAATGATAGTCAGGGTAAATATAATGTTCTCCTCTCAACACCCTTACGTCTTTAAAGAGTTCCTCGAGATCTTACCTACCTTGTGTGGTTGTCTGTATTAACTGGTGAAATCCTGGAATGCTATGCCTCTAATGAACTGGTTGTTAAAGGCATATAGGCCATGTGGTCAGAAGTAATTTGTTGAAATTCAAATGTTGAAAAAAGCACCAAAAGTGCATAATGTAGGTACAACTGCATTTTTTTTCTTTCTCCTGTAAAATTTTGCTTTCTGGGCTTTGTACATTTTAACAGCTTCCCTACATTATAGGCATTATAGGATTGGTCCCAAACAGACACCTTTTGACACTTTAACACTTTGCTGCTCCTTTCGCCGTCGGTCGGCGATGTTTACACCTAGTTTCTTTGGATTTTCCCCAAAAAACCTTTGCCTTTGATGGCAAGAGTTTTTACTTTATATGAGCCTTGTTATGGCAAAGTGTTAAGCTCACCAAAGTCAGCACTTTTTGTTGGTGATGTGACTCCATTTTTATGAACACGGACTAAGTTCAATGTCATATATGTGAATTGCAATATGGTAGAACCCTGATGGTTAACCTTGATTTCTTGAATAGGATTGAAATGTCTAGGTGTTGATACTGTAATTTAGTCGAGCAAGGTAAGAATAGAAACTTTTCC
Source organism: Aplysia californica (assembly GCF_000002075.1). Classification (NCBI taxonomy): domain Eukaryota; kingdom Metazoa; phylum Mollusca; class Gastropoda; order Aplysiida; family Aplysiidae; genus Aplysia; species Aplysia californica. The sequence goes on from NW_004797747.1 coordinate 413,839, forward strand.
TTTTGCTGGTTTGGCGCAAACAACTATTTTTTTAACTCTCAAAAGTCAGAGCAGTCAATATGTTGTGGAGCTGCCTATATGTGCAGACTGAAATAAGGAAATTCCATTACTGTTTGATTTTTTAAATGAGATTTCAACTAAAAAATAGCAACTTTTTCAGGGACTAATGATGGAAGTGAAAATCTGATAATTTTTAGCTCATCAGGCGAGAGTAACTACCTTTTCAAATTAAGCTGTTACAACTGTGTGCTAAGAACTGGAAAAGACTGTTCCTGAATTGACTGAATCATTAAGGATGTTGGTGATGATTTCAATGAAACTTTCAAGGAAGGAGACTTGCAAAGGTGTTGGGATGGGTTAATGAAACTTTCAAGGCGTTGGGATGGGTTAATAGTGGCACGACTTCGTTGCAGATGACCATTTGACATAGTTAGCTGTGACCCTTGTAGACTGTGTGAGGGCAACTGTGGTTTACTGGTGTTATATAAAAAAGGCCCTGATTTTATGGTCTAACATGTAAGTTCTTCAAATTGTCATGTTTGTATAATTGATTATTCACTGTCTGTAAAAATTGCTGAGGTGGCAATTAAGTTGTCTTGATTATTTCATCAGGAGGTTATTCCGACACTAGTACACTCTTCAAACAAAAGCTAACAACCATCCGTATAAAATTTGACAGCCCCTAGCACTGAAAATCCTCCCCCACCCCACCACTGCACACAGACTGAGAATAGGTAAAATGTAAAATTTCCAGATGGATTTTTTTGTGATGGTAGTTTATCAGTAGATGTAAAAACAAAGTTTTTTAGAGCCTGAATTTTAAGACCTTTTGGGGGGGGGGGGGGATTAAGTAGCCAGGATATTGTTTTTTGGTTGTTGTTGTTGTTGTTGTTTTGTATTTTGGTAAGTGTTTTACGGTGCTTGCAATTGCCTAAGGTCATATGAGCTAGCGGGGGACACATCAAACATTTTCAGTTGGTAGGAAATTTTGAATTTTGCCCCGGTGGCGGCCGAACCCTTTTCTTATCGACTTTGGACCATCAGGGGATCTTTAACGTGCGCAACTTGCACACGTGACCTCCTGAGTTTTTTTGCCCTTGTTTGAGAAGGCTAGGTGTAGATCTTACCTACCAGAAGATCAGGGGTGTGGCTGAAAGACAGCAGTAAGAAGGAGCCAAGGAGAAGCAGTAGAAAGGCTGCAGAAAGAGATAAGAGGGTATTGTTGGAAACGAAGGAAAATGATGATGGCAGTTTGATTGTTTGTCTTAAAAAATGTTTTTAATTCTAGCAGAGAAATAATGTTAAGGACGCTTTTTAGTAGATTCAGAAATATTGAAACACTGGATGGTTTATTAATTCTAAGTTGTCACCGTGTAAAAGCCCCTTTGGTGATGGAATGCTGTCAAATTGTGTAGCGTCCAAATAATGCTGTTTGTTTTTTTCCCACTTATATTATCAGGGCGAAAAGAAAAATTTTACCGATGTCATCAGAGCAAATATTGGAGACTGCCATGCCACTGGACAAGAGCCACTCACATTCTTAAGACAGGTGAACAGATTTTTTTTCCACCTATTTACATTATAGGTCTACACCATATTTTTCTTGGCTTGTCTAAATAGTCAAACAGAAATATAAAGTCTTTCCTTCAGACTCCATTTGGCATGTTAGTTTTTTGGGTGTCAGCTATCCGTGGCGGACAGAATTATTTCTGTTTATACTGTGTGATGGTCGTCAAATCATATTTTCTAATGATGTGAATTTTGTTTCTGTAGCACTTTGCAGTGAGTTGCAACCAATTAGTGAATTGTGTTCCTAGGTAAAAATGGTTCAAATGCAATTGATTACACATTCAAGAGCCTTAGACCAGACAGTCACTGAACACACAAATGAACTTTGTCGAGTGTGTGGGCGTTTAAATTTAACTGTCAAACGAAAAAAAAAGGTTACAGAAAGCTCCAATTTTGTAAGACAATGGAGATATTGTCTTGATTTATGGGACTGATGTGAGGGACGAAGATAAACAGTCGTATTCCGCTAACATTTGTGTCAAGTGTTTTACAGCGATTTCAACGATCAGAAGTAGACAGAGTGTTACGTCAATACAAGCTGAAAAAAAAAGCTGTTGAAGCTAGTAGTAATATACATGGTGTGCCTTTAACAATAACATCAATGTGAATTCCTGCTCCGTTTGTCGGCATCACTTGAGTCTTGTTGGTGGCTGCATACAAAGAAAACCTGCACCTCCAGAGCTGAGCTGCTCACATCATACACATCACACACATTCTATAGTCCAGTTATAAAGGATGACACATCAACAAGTCTTATTGCCAGCCCGACACCAAGTAGCATTTTGAAGAAACAAGTCTTGACCTATTAGCACATCCTGTCACCTAATCAACACTTATGAAAATTTCAAGGTCGTATACACTCACACAACAGATACATCAAAATCTCTGATGTCCAAACATGAACTTACATTCACTCGCTCACTAAACAGGCCAGAAGATCAACCTCTAACGAAAGAAGAGGCGAAACTAAACTACTCACATATTGAATCAAAATAAAGTTGTAAAGCTGACAGCAAAGGGAGAGCCATTAATGGAAAATACTTGCGCCACAGATAGAGACATTATGACATCTAAAGTCAGGACACCAACAAAACGCAAACAAGTACACATTTTATAAGACACCAGAGAACACATAGTGGGCACATACAAACAATCAGATGACATACAAATGGCCTCAGAATTGAAGAGAATACCCTCTATTTGGAGACATGCAATTTTTTAGAGGCGCTGGGATTAAACAGAAATCGGTGCCGTATATTGATAGGAGAATACAGATTCAATTGGAACATACAAAAAGCCATGTTCCCTGTACCGCTGCAGACAAAATTTTGAGTGAGTCAATTTTCTAACTCATTTTCCTGTCTTATGTACCGGTTTTGTAAATATTTATCAGCAAGTTAATAAGTTATTAGCCACTGAAGTAGGTGTTTGTTGTTTCGACCTACTCTGAATAGACGTACATTTTAAGAGCATCTATTTCCAGAACGAGAGCAGCAACGATATTGATTCTTTGTACCAACAAAAAGAAGTCTAGTTTCTTTCTGTAAAGAACAAACTTGTGTGTACATACGATATTATTTGTTTGTGTAAACCAATAAAACATGGGTCGTAAACTCTTTATAACATTTGCCTTCGCTGGTAGCGTGAGGTGGGGTGTGTGACCCGGTCACTCCATTGCCGAGCCAACTAAAAGAATGGTGTTTGTACGCCATGTTGTGTAGCTCAGAAACGACTACCATAATTTTGGAGCAGGTGTTACATTTGTATATCTCTGTTATCAGGTAGTTGGGATTTGTGCCTACCCCAAGCTGTTTGAGGACCCCAGTCTCCCTGAAGATGCCAAACAGAGAGCTGACAGGATTCTGAACTCTTGTGGGGGAAGGAGCCTGGGTAAACTCTGAACACAATGTTTTGCTTCAACGACATTCCTTCACTGTTCAAATAAACTCAGTTATGCCTTATGAGAAATAGTGTTGGTTATGCAGAAATAGCTTCTCTGCCACTAGAATTTGTAATGAAAAGTATATTGCAATATATGAAGTGCCTTTAATCAGACCTACCCAACTTTCATTGAATGAAAATTAATACTGCTACATTATTATCTCACTATTGACCATTAAACATGAACACCTAAAAATTTGTTTAACCCTATCCGTACGCCCTGGGGTCATTTTGTACCCCCGGGGTTGTATTCTTCACATTTTAGAATACTTCTAGTACGAAGATCTCTTTGAAGCTTTCAGTATTTCTAAAAAATTAATCATTTTGACAGACTGCTATGCAAAGCGTACCGATCGGATTAACGAGTAAATTTCCTGTTTGGAAAGTGGTGGCACAGAATTCCCCACGTCGTATGGATACGATAATAAAACACGATGTACGGATAGTGTTAAAGAACACCTGTTCTCATGTATCCTCTCTTGTAGGACTGATGTGCCTTATGAATAATGGATTAGATTGTTTAATGTCCATTCCTTGTGAACAATTAGCTGGTGTAGACTCTACTGTTTGTGTGCTTTTGTTTTTTTGTTGTTTTTTTTCAATTTGCAGTGTTCAGCATCTGGCGCCATAAGTATATATCATAACATGGTGACCAAGGAAAACGTGCTTTACTCGTAAAGAAAACAAAGTTTTTCGTGATTATTGAGGAGCTGATTGTCACACCAGTGTACTAAGATAGATTCTTTTCCTAACATTGCCAGGCTCTTACAGTGACAGTGCTGGCCTGACTGTGGTAAGAGAAGACATAGCACAGTACATCACAGAGAGAGATGGGATCCCAGCAGACCCTGCCAACATCTTCCTGTCTACTGGAGCCAGTGAAGCTATCAGGGTAAAAGAGTAAAAAAAAAAAAAAAGAATAATAATTTTAAGCAGTAGATTTAATTCCAGTATTGGCAAACCTCTTTTCTGATCAAGGAGTTAACAAAGAAATTGCAAAGAGCCCGGGGTTTCATGGAAAAAAAACCCAAAGGCGACCCTTTAACTCCAGGACAAAGTACTTAGTTTGGTAATAATTAGAAAAATAGATGCCACAGAATTTTAGAAAATGAATTGAAACACAGGTAGATTGAAGAGTCGTGGGCAAAAACAATTGTGCTGAATTATAAATCTGTCAATAGCATTGCTCGTGTTTGCTTTTTTTAACCCTGCAAGTATGGCTATACAAATAGCCTGTGGTTTCAGGAAAAATTTAATGATTCATTGGGAAATGCTTGAGAACAGGTAAACTTGACCATAAACCTACACATTTTAAGGAATTAAATCGTAAATAGAGAGTAGGGCTCATTTGTGAAGGAGTTGGAATTGTTTGATGTAGTAAAAAAAACCTGATTAATGAACCAAAATTGTGATGCAAATAACAGCTGATTAAATCAGCTGCGACACCTCAGAACAGTAGGAGAGGTAATGAATTACCCATTGTCAGTTTCATATGAATGCCATTCCAATGACCATCCACTATTCAGTTTTTCTGTGGATTTAATGACTTGTTGGTAAAAAATTAAAAAGGAATGTGGCCCACAAATGCTTTTGTACAAACACAGTGCCTAAAGCCACTTATTCAGCTATCTAATTTCTTTATTTTGCTCCACAATTGTTGTAACTCATTTGCTGATCAATTCTTTTTCCTTTCTGCAGAATGTCATGAAGCTTTTGATGACAACTCTTGAAGGCAATGATAAATCAGGAGTGATGATTCCCATTCCACAATACCCTCTGTACACAGCCACCATTGCTGAATATAATGCAGAGCCTGTAAGGACTTTCTTCACTCTATAGTTATTTATGGTATCCACTTGGTGTACATGTCCAGTGCATTTTCATGATATTGCTGTTGTCACATGGTTCCTCTAACATGTCGCAGTCTACTCCCTAATTTTTCCTCTTTTTTTTTTTACCCATTGCTTTCATTTTGCTGCTCTCCAAGGTTTAAAATAATTATTTCCTAAAATACTTTTGTTGGATTCGTAAACAAGAAAAGTTTCAAGTTGCTTGAGCTGTGCTACTTGCAGAAAGATTCACAGGTTATAATTACATCTGTGTGATGAGGATATGAAGCTAATGGATATTTTCATACTCCTTTCAAATTCTGTTCTACATATCCAATGTTTGTCGTGTCTCTTTCTTGCTTTTTGTCTTGTATCCATGCTCTATAAGAAGTGGAAGGGCTTCAATCTACTTTTTATGAAGGATTTATAAGAATTTATTTACAGGAATTTCTACAACAACTGTATTGAATCAATTGATGTTCTTCACTTTTATTTTGTTACTGAGGTTTTTCTTGCCTCATGAATTTGCAATTTCCCGACTTCATATGGCCTAGACTGATATTTTTATGACAAAATGAGGTAGGCCTACGTGTTATGTTGAAACTGTATTTTAAGAAAGATAACACATCCTTGTACATTAGAAATTAAAAAAAAAATATATATTATTTGCAGACTATCGAATTCTTACAGATGAACTTTCCTACTTAATTTTTGTGCAACTTGGTTTTTGGTCTGTGTTTATTTGGTGTCTTTTTTTAATCTGTTGTGTTCTACACGTACATATACTTTATACATTTTTGCGCCTCTCAGATCGGTTACCTTTTAGATGAGTCAAATAACTGGTCTCTGAGTCTGGACGAGCTGGAGCGGTCTCTGCAAGAAGCTAAACCTCATTGCAAACCCAAAGCCATTTGCATCATCAACCCAGGCAATCCTACTGGTATGTAATCTATGGGCTATAACTGTCATCTCTGATGAGCTTTTTTATGGCATTGTAAGGTACTTTTAAAAAAAATTGTTCTGGTTCTTTTACTCGTGTTTTATCCAACAACAAAAATTTGGAAGATACCAATAAACTCTATGCTCTATGCAACTCTTGCTCCTTCTTTCCTATCAAACATCTATCATCCTTATCTTCCCTCCTTCTTTTTTATGTTTGTTACTCTCTTGTAACACCTCTTATCTTCTGGCGCTCATATGACCTTATGCAGTTGCAAGTGCCGTAAAACTCTTACTAAAACTTAAAACTGAACAACCTCTAGTCTGTTGTTGTTGTTGTTATCGATCCAGCAACAGCTGGGCTCTCGCCCTTCTGTCCAATGCCATGTAGTGATAAGTGCAGGTTTGCTGCAGTTGCTGTAATGTTCCATAGAGTGTGTTGTCAATGTTAGGTCTCGGAGGGAGAAGGGTACCTCTAGTCTAGTACATAAAGTTATCAGATCATAGCCGGCAACTGATCCATCTAAAAAAGAAGTTGAGAAAGGTTTTGGTAATCCTTTGACCTACAAAAATATGAGCCTCCGTTTGTGATGAGTGTTAAAAAAAAATTCCCATAAATTAAAGTCAGCCTGTTAGGCGTAAATATTGTATACCACTTTTAAGATAATTTGATTACCTTTACTGTGACATGCAAGTCTTAGCGCAGGCAATCTCTTTTGTATGCTGTGACCTAATTTCAGTGTTACTATAAATAGAAATGCTCGTGACTTATGTCACGTTCAAGAAAACCCAATGATGAAAAAAAAGTATAAGATATCTTTTTTTTCTTCTAGAAAGCCAAAGCTTATCCGACTATCAAAAGAACCCCCCCCCCCCATGTAATTCTCTCCCTCTCTCTCTCTCTCTCTCCCTCCCTCCCTCCCTCCCTCCCTCTCTCCCTCCCTCCCTCCCTCCCCCTCTCTCTCTCTCTCTCTCTCTCTCTCTCTCTCTCTCTCTCTCTCTCTCTCTCTCTCTCTCTCTCTCTCTCTCTCTCTCTCTCTCTCTCTCTCTCTCTCTCTCTCTCTCTCTCTCTCTCTCTCTCTCTCTCTCTCTCTCTCTCTCCTCCCCCCTCCTCTCTCTCTGTGTGTGGGTGTGCGTGGGCATGTGTGTGTGTGTGTGAGAATTGACCATGAAATACATTAGTCTGTTCCTCTTGTTACACAGGATTTGCATTTAACAATTATGCGATGAGCAGAAGTCATAATTTAGTACAGCCTTGAACAGCTATCAGCAGTTCTTTTGACCTCTCAAGGTCATTTGAGGTCATTCTAAAATTGTTGGACAGGAAGCGATGTAGAAAATAACTCAGAGACAAAAGAAAAGTAGTAACTGCTGTAATTTGATTAGAAATAATAAAATATCGCTAACTAACTCAAAAGTCTAGTGAGATAACACTAGTATTATATTTTAAGAATATTCACTCTAACTTAAAAGGTACTTTTAGAATGTATTATTTTCAAGCCTCTCACTCTACCGTTCCATATGGAAGGATTTTTCATTTAGAGAATGAAAGTTCAAGAGAGTTAAGATGGATTCCTCAAAGAAAGAGAAAGAGAGGAAAGCCTCAAAGCACTTGTAGAAGGGACTTGGATTCAGACCTCAAATAGATTGGATACAGTTGGACAGAGAGGTAGAGACTTTAGCTCAAACCAGAAGTTAATGGAGAGCTCTTGTTGGTGGCATGTTATGAGAAATTCATTGATGATGATATGTCTGGATTGCTTTGCTGACTCTTGTTACCTTATGATGAGCAAGGGCTGATTAGGGTCAGACTGAACTGTTCAGTTGTCGTCTCAAATTATTTTTAACTGATTCAAATATTTATAGTTTTCAGTTCAAATTTCTGTAAAGCTATAAAGCAAATGATGAAATTTATGCCTGTATGATTTGCAATTGTGGGTGGTTGGTGGGTGCTTTAGTGTAGTTTACTTCATCTTCTCTATCAAACGTTTATCGTCCTTATCTCTCCTCCCTTTTTTTAATGTTTGTTACTCTCTTGTAACACCTCTAATCTTCGGTACTTATATGACCTTATTGTGTTGCAAGTCCTGTAAAACTCATTATAAAACAATTTTTTTAAAAAGATTTACAAGTGTCATACTTTTCATTGTCATGAAGTGATGGAAGCAAACATTTACATTACCATAATATGTTCATTGTTATTCAGGACAAGTTCTGACAAGGCAGAACATTGAGGACATTATTCGGTTTGCTCATAAAGAAAACCTGTTCATCATGGCTGATGAGGTTTGTAGATATACATTGTCTTTTAGATTTCATATTTTCATTTTTCATCCTGTGACTTTACCTCTTTTTTCTTTTTTTTTTTTCTTTTTTTTTTTTAGTAGAGGTTTTACGGCGCTCGCAACTGCAAAAGGTCATATGAGCGCCAGAAGATTAGAGGTGTTACAAGAGAGTAACAAACATAAAAAAAGAAGGGGGAGATAAGGACGATAGATGTTTGATAGGAAAGAAGAAGCAGACCACACCAGAGCACCCGCCAACCACCCACATTTACTTCTTTCGTCAGTAATGTCTATTTAGAGTGTGATTCATCTTCACATTTGTTTGGTTGTGTACTTATCTTTTAATTTTTAACATTGTTTTGTTTAAGTCTGTACTATTATTTACAGTTGTAAGCCATAAGTCCCACAAAGCTATTATAGTTTTACATCATGTTTATGGAAATCTTAATCAAACACTGATTTTTTTTGCCACCTTACTGACTTACTCACTCACTCATTTATATATATATATATATATTATATATGTGAGGTGTGCTGGCAAAATGAGTTGCTTCTCGGATTTTAGCGTTATGGAAACTGATACACCAACTTGATAGCTGAAGTTTGTGCAATTTGTGAGCATAGTAAAAGACACGGTAGACTTGAACAAAATGGCATCAATTGAAAATCTATAAATCTGACCCCAGTGTCGATTTAATATATATAATATATATATATATCTTTATCAGTGATATTTGGGGCAGTGGGGATTATTTTGTGCTGCTGTTGCTCTGTATAAGATACTTTATTTTTCTCCTTTTCTTTTGTAATTGACCCAGGTTTATCAGCACAACGTGTATGCAGAAGGATCTCAGTTCCATTCTTTCAAGAAGGTTTTGACAGAAATGGGTCCACCATACAGTGAAATGGAACTAGCCTCTTTTATGTCGACTTCTAAAGGATATATGGGAGAGTAAGTTTGTTTGTTTTTTTGGTCTACAACTGCTTTTTTGTTAAGTGGCAAACTTATCTTGACACAATTTTTTGAAAAAAGAAAGTTTGAGGTTGAATACCTTTATATCACCTGCCCCCCCCCCCCCCCCCCCCCCCCCCCCACCCCCACTCCCGGGCAGTGCTACTGACACTGAAGTGTCTTTAGGCCATTCCCAAAGGGGGGATATGAACATGTTCTTATGCACAGTAGAATTGTAAATGGGCTGATTTATAAATGTCATGCTCATTCTGTGCCGGAACAACATAATGTGGAACTGTTACTTTTTCTTTCCTCATCCTTTCTATCGTCATTTTTCCTGTACTTTTAAAAAAATGTTTGTCACTCTCTTGTGAACTGCTATTTCCATGGGTGCTTTGATTGTCGAAGCAGACTTTGTGCTGTTGAGTCTTGAGAGTAAGCCTGATTCCCTGTTAAGACTTCTCTTTTGACACCCACCCCTTGGCGCTCATATGACCTTATGCAGTAGCGAGCGCAGTAAAACCTCTACTAAAACAAACAAAAATCACCTTACCTAAAATAAACAAGGCATTCCAGAACAATATCATTTTAATATTTGTGTGCGAATGGTTGGAGGGTGTGGCTGGTAGGTCCTATGTCTGTACTATTAGTTCTCTTTTGGTTCTGCCTGTCTTGCTTTTTCCCCAACTCTAAATGACTGTTCTTGGGTCGTTGTGCTTCTCTTTAGCCAAACAGAACAAACAAACAAACAAACAAACAAACAAACAAATAATATTTGTTGTTTCTGACATGTATTCCAGACTTTTCTCTGTTAATCCCAAGAAAAAAAGCACTCATTTGCCTGTGCCGTGTATTTTCTACACAGATGTGGCTTCCGTGGTGGTTATGTAGAGCTGATCAACATCGACCCCCAGGTGAAAGCCATGTTCACCAAGGCCATCTCAGCCAAGCTCTGCTCTGCTGTCACTGGTCAGGTAATATCTATGGCATAATAAAGAAAGATTAACTTGTTTAAGCTGTGACTTCTCCAAAAAATTTGAGGGGACTTAAGAAGATCTCAGGTAGCAACGTATGTCTATAAATATATTTTCTATGTAAAATGTATGGAGACTGTGAAATATTTCATAAATAGTTTATCTCACTGAGTTGCTTATGCTTGATAGTAAAAGTTGAAGTGGAAGGGAACACAGTTATTTCATTTTCATTGTTTGACTTTTGTGAAGTGTTTCTTCAATTTCATTTTCTTCATCTGTAATTCATTATTATTGTTTGTTTTCTTACTAATTTAAAACAAATATTTCAGATAGTTAATTCTTTCATAATTGTATTCAATTTTTACCAGGCTGCCATGGATGTGGTTGTGAACCCACCAAGAGAAGGAGAACCATCTTATGAGCTTTTCAAAACTGTAAGTGTAAATTCCTTTCATCCATCTCCTTTCTATTCTTTTTGAAAGGGTTCTTTGGTTTTGTATTTATTTGGGGGTTTTTTGGCCAGTCATTTCGCTTTTTACAATATTAGGAATTCTACTGAGAAGAAAGTTGAAAACCTTGTGTTTCAGCTTTACACTCAATTGTCACATATTATGTCTATAAAGGAAATTAACTTTTGTATACTTTTTGATACAATTTATTTTGATTTGTTCAGTATCATATGTGAGGCAGAGTGGTGGAATCAGGCTCTCGTCAAAATAATCAAAGTGAAGAAACTTGCTTTTTCTGTTGGTTTGTGAATTTTTATCAAATTTTTATTTTTCGGCTCAACACCTTTCATACCCATTAGAGAACTCATTTCTGTTTGGATTTTTCGGAAAAAATTTGATTAAAGGCACAAAAAATGTAAATTTTCAGTTACCACGGACTCTTAAGCTAAGGAAATAACTAATCTTTGGCGGCCATTTTCTCACTAATTTTACCTCTGAAAACAGGTGACCCCCACCTCATTCATTTGCAAATATCTCGACTTGTATTCAAGATAAATGGATATTTCTTTCATCCAAATAAACACAAGTGAACAAGCTTTACGATGATACCAATAACTCTACATGCTCAAAAATTGACGAGAGCCTGATTCCAGCACGCTGCCTCACATATACAGTATTTTTCCCTAAAGGAGGTGAATGTATGACCTACTGGTGGAAAGATAGGTATGTATAAACGTTTTATGTGTAGAGGTGTGTTGTATATACACAATTACATTTTGAATGTTGCAATATTTCTCAGCTGATATTGTTGTTTGTTCTGCACAGCAAAAAGACACAGTGCTCAGTCAGCTGGCTGAGAAGGGACGTATGGTTACGAGTACGTTCAACTCTATCGAGGGCATGAGCTGCAATGCTGTGCAAGGAGCTATGTACGCCTTCCCAAACATTGATATTCCCAAGAAGGCTCAGGAAGCGGCAAAGGTAATATAAATCTAGTTTACTTATTGAATAAACAAAAAGGCAGTGGCAGATTTTGAAGTGTCTTTAACTCTTTATTTTCGGCTCCCTGCAGCCCGTGGTCGGAACCGCTGTGCTAGTGAGCTGCTGACACGTCAGCGGCTCAGGCACATTCCTTTTCGACGACTTCAACATCAAATTACTGTTTGGCAATTGCCGAAAACAAATCTCTTTTATTGGGAGCTCATTTATTAGATGAAGAAGCCTGGCATAGTGGGTTTACCCTCCATGGAGATTAAAGAGTTAAAGAAATTATGTTCTCAAGTTCATTCCTGCAGTTCAGAGGCATTTACTATTTGACCCAGTGCAGTAATGTTTATCGAAGTAATTACAACAGATTCTGTTGAGCACGAAATTCCTGACAACACAAACGGATTTCAACTTTATTTTTTCCCCTCTTTATTCTTTGCATTGCAACTTCCCTTACCACGATAAAAAATTTCAGCAGATATCAGTAACATTGACTAATTTTGGGCTCTTTCATCATACCTACCGGCTGACTCTCCCTCCTTTCTCCTTCCCATCCCTCCACCCCCCTCTTTATCCCATGCATTGCAACTTTCCTTAACATGACAAAATATTCTATAGCAGATCTGGTTAACATTTTTGGGGCAGTTTCATCCCGGCTGCTCCCTTCCCCCTCCCCTTTAAAAAAAAACCTCACAGTAGCTCCCTCACCGTTGTCAATACATGTCACACAACATGTGTTCAATAGATTAAGGCCCTGTCCGGCAAAACAAAGCCACTCTTACGCCACTGCTGCACGTGGGAAGTGAGTGAGGAAAGACAACCTGAGATGAGACACTGAGCAGCTGCCACCTGTCCTTAATTTGAATGGGAACACCCTGGGGTTTTGTTGGGGTTTTTTTTTTTTTGGGGGGGGGGGGGTATCCGAAGTTGAATATAAGATTTCATCAATGCCTTTCACCCCTGGCAGGGTATAGGCCACATACAAGCTCCTTCCATTTATCTCTGCCCTGAGCCATCCTTCCACGCTCGTTCCAAGTGAGCTTCATCTCTCTCATATAAGATTTACCTCTTTAAAATTTCCAAAAGTTGTGCAGCTCTGCAGGGGTTATTAGTGACTGAAAATGAGTTACACAAGACCCAATGTGATCTTGTCAGTTTTTTTTAAGTTTTTTTTTTTTTGTGTGGGTTTTTGATTTAAAAAAAAAAATTTTTTGGGGGGGGGTGTTTGTTTTTTTGGTGGGGGGTTGCAACAACAGTTAAGACAAAGTAGCCTCCTTTTTTTTTCAGTAACATTCGTCTTATGAAATCTGCTCAATATGAACAGATTCTATAGTCCCACGAAGTTTGTATTATCAAAGTTTTTCTGTGTATTGTATTCAGTTCATTTGAAATATTTGTCATTTGGTTTTGCTATGTTCTCTATAAATGAAAAGGTTGTACTTGTAAAAAGCAAACGTAGAGGATAATGAATGTTTTTGAAGGGATTCTCATGTAGAAAAGATATGAGCTTGCCTTTTTGTTTCTTCCTCAATAAATTGTGTTGCATCGTGGGGCAATTAGGCGCTCGTCAAAATAATGAGATTGAAGAAATGAACATGTTTCAGCTCATTTGGATCTATATTTTTGTTTTGGGTATTATTCCTTTTATGTCTATTTAAAAAACACATTTCTGTGTTTGTATTTTACTGAAAAATGTTGATCAAAGGCGCAAAAAAATGTAAACCTGCCGTTTCCAAGAACACTCAAGCTCTGGAAGTCACTGAACTTTATAGCGGCCATTTTCTGGCTAATCTTACCTTTGACACCAGGCGAGTCCTACCTCCTTCAATCGCAAATATCTATACTTCTATTTAAGGGGAGGAGTGACCCTTGATTTTGCCGATTTTGGGTCAGGCTATGCACATTGGGATGTTGGCTGATTTTTTAAGATTAATCAGTTCTTTGTCTAAAAATAGCATGGAAACAATTGAGAAAGTCTTTATTCTCTTCGTGAATTGCCTTTGAAAACATGAGGATGGGTTAATATAGCAAATTTTCACAATTATTGTCATTTTTCGCAAAATGTCGGGGG
>NW_004797747.1:428604-437978 GCF_000002075.1 Aplysia californica
CCAGGCTAAAGGCATGGCTCCGGATTTCTTTTATTGCTACAACCTTCTGGAAAGCACTGGGATGTGTGTGGTCCCCGGAAGTGGCTTCGGACAGAAGGAGGGCACGTTTCACTTCAGGTGATTGTTGTTTGCTTTTTGGGTTTTTAAAAATGTTATTAAGAACAATACCCACTAGACACGGCAGCTCATTTCAAAGGTTAGGCGCTTGGTTTCCAGCTGGAAGTCTGGCCTGAGAGGAAAATGTAAGACTTTGGGAAGTTAGAGAAAGATTCTACCTCTCTGACATTCGAATGTGAAACTTTCTTTTTCAGTAACATTCAGTATAAATGTATTGTGCCATCATGGCTAGCTAATATGTGAGGGGTCTGCTTTTTATGCGTGCCAGTGAGAGAAACAAGGGATTGATCGTTGGAATGTCAGCAAAGATGTTGTATAGTGATGATGATTATAGGAGACAAGTTTTTAATTTCCTATTCTTTAAAATGTAGTGCACTTCTGCAAGTGGAATAGATAATTTTGTCAGCTTTGAACCCTGTCCTACTGGGCTGGTTGGAAAAATTCTCGGAGGATGAAAAAATGTTGTCACTGTTCAAACTCATATGTCATATCTGTCGGTTGGGATGGTCAAGGTTACAATTAGCAGGTGGCTATTTCAGGTGAATCTATCGTTCTTATATGCAAGTTATGGTTTGAGAGATGTACAAAGTGAGTTGTTATTTTACTAGTGGGCTGTTAACGTAAGTCTTCAAATGTATTGTTGATATGTAGTAAAAGTTGATGTTTCTCTGCTTACTTTTGCTTATATATATATATAAACTCCTGTTTGAATGTTAACATTTTATTTTCCCTCTTTTTTCTGTTCAGGACAACTATCCTGCCCCCTGTTCAAAAACTGGGTGAAATGCTAGGACGATTCAGAGACTTCCATGTGAAGTTCATGGAGCAGTATTCCTAAATAGAGGAGATGGATACATCGATCTCAAGTTGTTTTGTTATTGTTGCCCTGCTTACCATGTGTGAGAAAGAAAAGTATTGCTTTCGACATTGCTTTTGTCTCTGAGCGAAATTGCTCAAATTTGTTTAATGTGATGACAAGGTTCTATTCTCTGAGCTAGCATTTAAATTTCTCTCTACAGGATCATTTGTTTGTTTAAGAGTGGTCAACATATATTCAGTACTACTACTTACAGCCAGGTGGCAGCCAGTTATGGATTATGCTGTTATTTTTTTTAGCCATAAATACTCATTTCTCTTTTGAAGACCAGGATATGATTCGACACTTTCTTTTGCTTTCATCTCATGTCTTTTTCTGATTCTTGATTATGGTCCCTTCTTCATCCTTTGTTGTGGAGTATTCTGTGTCTAGTCTGTATTTAGGTATTAAAAAATTGTTGAAATTTTGTTACAATGATAAATTATAATGGGTTGTTTTTTGGGGTGTTTTTTTTTTTACATAATTAAATAATTCTATCATAAAGGTTATATGAGAATGTTTTTAGTGTAAGGAAGAGCAAGTGTGCAAACTATGTTGATGATTTCTCTGTACCTGTTTGGTTATGTGTACTGCCTTTGTGGAAGCTGAAATATGTTATCTTTCTTGGGAAATGGAATTACAAATGTGTCGATACATGTACAGTTAATGGGTAGACTCGTGGAAGACAAATTAGTCTCACTAACACCCCGCTTAAAAAGACAAACAAAAAAAAACATGTTGTTGTTATGAGTAATTAATGGATTAATGTAAATTCAGATGATTGTTATATGTTGAAAACTTTTGCAGATGAAAAGTAGAAATTCAAAGATGCTTAACAGCCATATATTGTACTGCTACTATGGTATGTTTTGTGTGGGCATACTAAAAATTGTACTCATGCTCTGTTGGAATCTCATTGCTTCAGGAATTGAAGTTGAGTGATTGGTGCTTATTTTGTTATGAGAAAGAAAGTTTGTGATAGTTATGGCACCTTTAAGGTCTGCATTGTAGTAAGTAGCCTACAATTTTGCATTCGCTTGTAACAGTTTTATGTTAAAGGAGCTGACAATATTCACTCAGTGTGATAGGTTTCTAATTTTTTGTTGCAGAATAATTTTTGTTTGGCTGTCGAATATCCGAGGATAGCTGTTCTGTTGTGAAACGGCAGTGGCATTATTTAATACCAATTTTTTCTCTATAGGTATTTGTTCATTAAACTTTACTCACATATTATCATGTTATTGTTTATTGTGTCAGTCTCATCTCTTAAGATCTGATGACACTTCAGCAAGGGCGATGTGCTGAGAAAGACTGGTATCTGTTGAATTGAGTACTCTTTTTAAAGGGACAAATGATAACTAATTAGGGATTTTTGTTGGACTCAGTGGCTAATTGCTTAGCACATGTGACTCTTCTGATGAAGCTGTACATGATGTTTTCAGAATAAGCCTTTATGATCAGCCTCTATAATTATGAAAACATGTCACGTTGATGTGTAAAAATGGGGTGTCCTAAAAAAATTGTACTCTTTGATTATTATTTCTTTATACCCTTTTACAATTCTGACTTATAAGATGCATTATGTCTATAATAGTTGGGCTTTTTTTTATCTGCCATTTTGCATTTTTTTCAAGCTGTTATAAACCATTTTATCTTGAACTGGACGGAACAAATTTTCAAACATATACTGGTACTGTTTTTCTGCCTGACACAATGTGCTGAATGTTTCTTCTGGGTTTTTTTAGTTCAACTTTATGGGTTTTGGGTGACCTGAAGTGTGTAAAGAGAGATATCGTTTTAGGTGTTTCTCAACTTAGATCAGACGCATGTGAATTTTTATTTTTTTTTACGTTTCCCCAATGTGTTAAAGAAACTTGTTTTTCATGTCACTTGTTTGTTTATGTGTCACTGCTGCCCTCTGTTAACTTTTATTTTACACCAACGTCATCTTTTTATTTCGAACAGGTTTTTCTTAGCCTAAATGTTGCAAAGTATATAAGGGCATGGATGAGAATTTATCCGGGACCTCCTCTTTCTCTAATGCACTTGCCATCTCTTTAATAAACATTAAAACATTTTTTAAACTTATATTTCAACTTTCTGGGTTTTTACCGAAATCTCTTTGCCATTACTAAACCCATTATATTTGGTATGTCTCCTTTCATATTATAAAAAATTATTTTGTTTCCTCCTTATCTGATGATTTTGAGACCTCTGTTTGAAAAGGAGAGCTCTATTGGTTTTTATAAACTAGAGTTTCATCACCTTATTCAAAGTTCCTATTGTACTATATTATGTTACTTAATTAACAGCTCATGTCTGAATCTATTTGCTGGTGAAAAAATCCCAAACTTTTGGACATCTGATCGTTATACATCATTTTTCAAATGTGTATGATGGGCGTGTTGTATCAAAAATGAAAGATAGTAGATAGTATTTTATGTTCCATCATGTTACATCAATTGTTTTTGTAAACTTTGTATGACTGCTATATAAAAACGCAGGATTGCTTTGGTGTTTTGGATTATTTGTGAAACGGAGAACCTAAGACAGGCTTTTTATTCTGTTTATCATTAGCTACTGCTGCTTTTTAACTGGTTTTGTAATTTATTTTATCTTTGCAACTGGTGACTAGTGACTATTCATTTAAAATTTGCAATTATAGCCTATATGCAGTATTCCTTGGTTGAATAAACAAAACGAAATATGTATGAGCAATATTCATTCCATAAATAATCTTGGTTGTTTCTTTTCTGTGTTGTTGTGAAAGTGTTAAAACCCTGCTGTGAATATCTCTTGCCTTGCCTATTCTTGTCTTTACCTCTGCATCTGTTCCTCCAACCTTGTCTATTATGCTACTCAAGTAAGTGAAGCTATTTCTCAGAAGGTAATCTGATCACCGATAGTGGTGTCCATCCTTTGTATCTTGGTCTTGTCTTAATGAACTTTAAGACCTATCATCTCTGAGACGTCTTCAAGATCTTTTGTTTTCTACTTCATCTGTAGGTGACTGTGAAAATAAAGCAGTCATCTGCAGGAGGTCTGAAAGGAAATGCGTTACCGGTGCTAAATTAGAGACACCAACCTCACCTCACCATTTCACCAAGCTGGCACCAAACGATGTCAGGGCAAGATATTTTATGGCTACACAAAAAGTGATGCTCGGTGTGAAGGCCTAAGCCGTAATGAGCAAATTGTAGGTAAATTGTCATACTATAGTGTGATGATCAAGCATTTCTCGGATGACTATGGTTTTCGAACGTTGGTTCTCCTCTTTTCTTAACATGAAAAAAATAATATTTATATTACATATATTTTTTCTAAAATATTGATTCAGAATTCAGTGTACTTTGAAGCTGATCATAGAATTTTTTGTTTTATTCCTCTGTATCTTTTGTGGGGACATAATACAATGATGGTCATGTTGATCTATTGGTTCCAGTAAAAAAAAGTAATAAGAAAAAAGACAACAAGATTTCAAGTAAACTCTTGAGCTTCGGAGGTAAGAATCCTGTCATGGAACCAAGTGATCAGCGTTTGAAATAACAAACATTGTATCTTGTTGGGTCTTCAACTAAGACAGGATTTGAATCTTTTTCTGCCAATCGAAAATATATAGAGGGGCCAAGGAAAGTGAATGAGATCAAGGGTGTCCCCAGCTATCAATGGATAAAGCTGAACTTTTGAAGACATCTTTCCAGAAAGGAAGGGGAAAACTCCATTTTGATTTAATTGTTATGTTGTTGTTGTTAGCGATCCAGTAGCATCTGAGCGTTAATTCTTCTGCATGATGCCATTCGGTAATAGTTGCATGTTTGTTCTAATTGTTGTCTTGAGGAGTAGAGGCAATTAGATGTGTGGGGTAGCTTGGGAAGAAAACATCCCCTTAAATCAGTTTTCCACAGAAGAACAGATGATGTTCCACTGTCTCTGAGGGGTAGTCACATAGTGGGCAGGCAGCAGACTGCTTTACTCCAATTCGGTTGAGATGTTGGTTGAGGGGTACATGTTGTGTTCTAAGTTGGAAGATTATGGATTGATCTCCCCTCCTCAACTCATTGATTGGATCTTTGACCAGTGGTTTATTCAGGTGGCCATACATCCTCCTTCCTGTTTTTGATTTAATTGAAATGTTTAATGTATACATTATCCAAGTTCACAACAAACTGAGCCACAGCGGCCAGAAACAAGGAGCTGTGAATTCAATGAAAAGAAGGCCACTTGTGCATTAGAATGCATAGACTTTAGAGGCTCGTATCAAAACTTGAAGAAGGGGTGGATTGACAACTGGTGTTGCTGGGCAGCCTACACTTTCTTTGTCTGGCATAATGTTTGGCAGAGCTCCTCTCAGCATTTCATTATATACATTTTAAAAGAATAAAACCAAAGAAAAGATCATTTTGTTTTTTGAGAATTTGGTGTTTTTAGAAATTTGATTTGGCATGAGTGCAATATTATGCTAGAAAGACATTGTTGGTAATTTGGAAGGTTGGGGACTGGACCTATGACTTAAAGCAAAAAGGAAGCAAAGACAACAGAGATGATACACCAAAGTAAATACAGTGGTCTCCTCCTAAGAACACTCCGCAAAGAACCCTTTCCAGCAAGAACCAGCTTTTACATTGTAACATAATTTTTTCATCTGTAATGTGCCTGCAAGACTTTATTGCCCTGAACTCATCCAGGGTTCTGAGGCGGAATTCCGGGTTTAAATAGGTTTGAGCTTTTCCAAGCTGCTTTCCCATACTTTGAGCAAGTTTTGGTGAAAGGAGAGGGGTCGGCGTGAACTGGCGAACGATGAAATCCATACACTACATGCACACCTATATGACAAAAAAACTTGATCTTCTTCATGACAGTATGTCATAACAAGGAAAAAAAACTTTTATTTAATTGCACACAAAAAGAACATGGAATGGCCATCTGTGGTGAACTTACATAAAATGAGCATTACATCATACACACATCAGATGCATTATAATGATGGGTTTCTTTAATGGCCTATGAACAGACATTGTACAGCATACTGAAAATTTACTTTTGTTGAAAGGAAATCCAGTTCCCTAACATTTTACAAACAAGTGCTTAGTTTAGCAAACATGCTCAAAGAAGTGATTTTCTTCATACACCATTCTTGTAGTTATAGCACAGCAGCAAAAATCAAATGGAAAGTCAAAGAAGCCATAGCAGAAAATAACAGACTAGACTTACAGACAGTTGAAATTTGACAGAGAGCATGGTCCATTTTTCTCTCTTTTTACCACACTACCCAAAGTTTTGCATAAAGTGCATATAAATGGATTTTTGGAAATCAGAAGAGACAAAAATAATTACAGTGATAAGTGTGTAACTGAATACAAGGCAACATGCCTATTTATTGAGTAAATTGGTGAAATGAAATGTATTGGCTTGCAAAGGGAACTAAGGTAAATGCCTGTGAACCTTCTAGAGGAAGATATAAAAACATTGCAAGACTACTTAATATATCCCTTTCACATTGTTAAAACTCTGATTAAATAGCAAAATAATCTCCATTCTTGCATCTTTACGAGAGAAGTCATGTAAAAACAAATGTGAGGCAGCGTGGTGGAATCAGGCTTTCGTCAAAATAATCAAAGTGAAGAAACGTGCATTTTTCCGCTGGTTTGTGAATTTTTATCAAATTTTTGTTTTTTGGCTCATCACCTTTCATGCCCATAAAAGAACTCATTTCTGTTTTGATTTTTCTTTAAAAAGTTGATTAAAGGCACAAAAAATGTAAATTTTCAGTTACCACAGACTCCTAAACTAAGGAAATTAACTAATCTTTGGCGGCCATTTTCTCTCTAATTTTACCTCTGAAAACAGGTGACCCCCACCTCCTTCATTCGCAAATATCTCCACTTGTATTCATGAAAAATAGATATTATTTTCTTCCAAATAAAGACAAGTGAACAAGCTTTAAGATGATACCAATAACTCTACATGCCCAAAAATTGACGAGAGCCTGATTCCACCACGCTGTCTCACAAATGAATAATCTTTTTGCTGTTACACCACTTCACATTCGAGTGACAGCTCAACAACTATTGCAGCGTTGACACTTCTAAATCTGACGTAAACATAAATCTTTTACGTGATACACATATATATATATATATATAAGTTACAAAGAAAGTTCAATGATTCAATGCTTTACAAATGTCTGGTTCTTTCAATTTGACCACAGAGTTTTTAAAAACACTTATTGCAGTATTTGTGCTGTCAAGCTGGGAGGGGGGGGGGGGGGCTCCAAGAAAAACTGTCTTAGCTTTACCTTGAATTACTGTACCAAGGAGGTCTTAAATATGATTGAATTTTAACTTTAAGAATAAAATAAAACATGAAAACAAACTTATGTCCTACATGCTCATGTGGAGTTGTGAGCAACATTAAATTTTAATTTCACCAAATTTAAGATGATAGATTCCTCTATCATTGTGTTGGCCTGAACAGTGGTTTTTAAAAAGTGAAGTCTGATACTGACATAATTTGATCAGTATATGCCTCTGAAGCCATAATCATGAGAAATATAAGAAAACAGTACATGTAACTGTAAAGACTCAAGAGACAGTTTTGTTAACTTATCTAACTGTCCCCGTGGTTTTATGCACCCCGCATAATTTAGCAAAATTTGATCTTTTTTTTTGCATAATTTCTAATTATTTTCCTTTATCATTCTTTGTTAAAATTAACAGAATCGCATAATTTCACATTTTTGGGTTCAGTTTGCATAATTTCAGAATTTTTCTTGCATAAAATAACGGGGACAGATCTAACCTTGTTTTTATTGTCTGGGACCATTTTATTTTTCTCTTCATGATAACATGTAATGTAGGTCTACATTCACCTAACATAAAAATTAATTACCCAGTCAACAGCATTGCAGTCAACGACTCAATGAAGACATTGAAGCCAAATATATCAAAAAAGGTTACAGTTAGAGAAAAACTGAAGCATTTTTCCAAAACGTAGTGGCCCAGAGTAGTATAACAACTGATACAGCCATACAAACGGCAAAATAAAGACTACAGTATGTTGTATCTACCATTCACTTACACAAAAACTGTCGAAGAAGCAAGAAAATTGTGGTCCATATTTTGATAAAGTTTGAATACTAAAAGTAAAAGGGTCTAAATGGGAACAATGAAATAAATAGATCTCACTGAGCAAACAGAGAAGTGCACACAAGACAAGACCTTGAAGCAAAAAGTTGTGGTGCGATGAGCTCTCAATAAATTTTGATGTCTTGTGACTTCATCACACAAAAATCGAATCCTGAGCTGCCATTGTGAAACAATGAATCTAAGAAGATATTCGCTAGAATTTCATCACTTACGATTACAAAGCTATTTTCACTATTTCCTCAAAGCAGTGTTTGGCATCTTTCATAAGACAAGTTTACTAACACTCTATCTTTCAAAAGAAATCATTTAACACTAACTTGTGAATCACATACCAATAAAGTCCAGATTCACACACCCCTGGTGTTGAACGAAACCAATATTATCTGGGTTACGGTTCAGTAAGTTTATAAAAATTTGACCATTTACTTACAATCAAAATCTTATACCTCTCAAAAATGTACAGAGGGCAAATATATCAGACACTTGGTAATAAACTTCAGTTCAGCTACTTTCAAGATGAAAACACAATAATCAAGATGACAAATTGACAAGTTCATATCTGCTTACTAAATTAACTAACATTCAAACATCCACTAACCATAATGATACAGGTCAGCAGAGAGTAGCCAGACAAAAAAGAAGTAAAAAATGAAGCAATACAACATTCCGACATCAGAAAAGCAACAAAATGAGACTTTCGGAAACATTGAACTTTCCCTGGAACATGTCTACTGGCCATGTCTGTACATACTGCCCACGGGAATAATAAAAAGGTGATTTATTCTTTTAAGCACATGACACTAAAAAGCAAAAACAATGTTTCCTCAAAATCATTTAAGCATCTTTGGTCTTTTACAGCAAATCATGAAACAATTATGCATCAATAATATTAAACAATGTTAAATTGCATTGCACAAGAATAACAATTGTCTTGTTAGTAACATATGGTCAGGACTATCAAAGTGCATAGTTCACATATCTTATCATAAGTCATTTATAGGCACTTTAAAACTGGAAAACCACTTTGCTCTTCCTCAACTCTTTGAATCCGGCTCACCACTTCAGTGATGTTTTTGGTTGCGCATGTCACCGGCTCACAGTTTAAGTGGTGTTTTGGCGGTACCATTTTTATCAACCCCAAGATCGGGGGCTCTCGTGGCCTAGAGGTTAAGGTGTTGGCCTCTCATTCAAAGGTCCCGGGTTCGAATCCGGGTAGCGACCAAAAAATTTTCTTCTCTAAAATTGTCTCCTTTCAC
>NW_004797747.1:439553-451898 GCF_000002075.1 Aplysia californica
GTGTGTGTGTGTGTGTGTGTGTGTGTGTGTGTGTGTGTGTGTGTGTGTGTGAGTGTGTGTGTGTGTGAGTGTGTGTGAGTGTGTGATCTCACACATTCAAATGCCCAAAATAAGAGATCAGAACAGTGACAATTTTACTAAAATGTGCCATGAACAACCACTCATTAGATAATTGAGATAAAATCAAAACAATTAAACAAAGCTGAACATCCCCAAATCCACTGCAGTGTCTTTATTAAATACCTTTATTATAATGATAGATACGGAATGCTAGGTTGGTACTGATTCCTTGCACAGTACTAAACACACAATGACAATGACAATGACAATGACAATCTTTATCTGGCACATTGAAGAACACAGCAGAAAAAAACGAAGAAAATCATATTATACAGTTTGTGTTTACAAAAAAATTATCCAGAAAATCTTTGGCTCAGAGTTTGACGCGCAAAAAGCCGCCATTGCTTATAGTTGCTGGTTGCTGTTAAACACTCTGTCATACTTAGGCCAGTCCATGCCTTGATGTTATCGGACCACATTGTTTTCAGTCCATCTTTGGCCCTTTTTGACCCACATCTTGCCTTTGATTATTTTCTTCATAATGGTCTGAGGGCATCTGGTACATATGACCAAAGTACTGTAATTTTCTACTTTTCATTTCGTTAAACAGGGGTTGTCCTGAGTGGAGAATCAGACACATCTCATTGTTAGTCTTTTTTGCTTTCTAGTTAATTCTGGCCATTCTGCATTAGCACCACATCTAAAACATGGACATTTTCTTATCTTTTTTTCTTTGTTAAAATCAAACAAATGCACTGCAAACAAAGAGTCATTTATAATTGTACTTAACGTAAGGTATATTTAGCACATTTCAGTTCTAGGAGCAATGTTCTCAAACATGCCACTGAGGTAGCTGTGCCAAACACTTTCACTAAACATGCAATCAGGATGAAAGCCCACTATGATAAACACTTAAACAGTTTTACATTCACTCTTTTTCCTCCAATATTACTTTTCAGGCACAACCAACATCAAATAAAAAGTGCAAAGAAATGCTCCTAGCATTAAGCATGTTTTCAGTCTCCTCCTCAAACAGGACACATTTAAAACATTACCATGGAAAGATATACAATGTCTCTGATTTGTGAATATACACTAAAATCAATACAATATGTTACAAAATGAGGTTTAAAAAAAAATCCAAGACAGTTTATTAAGTCATTTAGCCATAACAAAAAATAATAAAACACGTTCTTTTTAACACAGGTTTTTTCCTGGGTGAAAGACAGTAAGTAAATCTACTGACAAAGTTGTTCCTGGTCATGTAAAGTACAATGAACAGGAAATGAGAGAACTCTATAAAGATGATAAAGGTAAATGCTTCGTTGTGCTTTACAACAAAGGTAAAATGAGTCAATGGGAAGTAAATTTGCCTTTGTGATACAGGTATTTCAGAACTTGACTTTTTAAAAACCATACCACCGTCGTTATCTACTCATCCATACATCCTTCAGGCAATAGTACAAAAGATGTCACCAGAACTTTTTCCTTCTTCCAAGTCCTGATGAAGGCCAGAAGAGACTGAGAAATGAGACAATTCCACCAAGGATGTAGATGTTCATGATTGTACTCTCCTTTGGCATAAAACATTGAGAGACGACATGATGATTGCTGTCAATGCGGGCCTGGAAAAGAAGAAATACAGTTGGATTACATTTTGGAGTGTACATGTAATTGAGCCTCAGTCATCATCATCATCCAGTGCCAGATCTGCAACAGACATCGGCGATCGTGGTTTTCCATTCATTTCTTTGCTACTCTTTGTAGTCTCCTAAGAAACCACATTTCTGTTGCTTCTATTTTATTTTCACTGTCTTTAGTGATTGTCCAGCATTCACAGCCATATAGAAGAGTTGACCAAACATAGCATATCAGGACTTTCATTTTGGTGTTCATTGAGATGTTTCTATTTTTCAGGATTGGGCTCATTTTATTGAAACTAGCCTTAGCCATTGTAGTTCTCCTTTTTATTTCTGTGGAACATTTGGCGTCAGATGTTATCATATATCTGAGATATTTAAACTGTTGGACTTGTTTGATCTTTTCACCTTTGCTAATGGAATTACAACTAGGGTTTGCTGCTTTTTTGGATATTACCATGCATTCTGTTTTCTTTACATTCAACAATAATCCTTTACGTTCACTTTCTGTTACAACAGTATCTAGAAGCAATTGAAGGTCCTTTTCGGAGCCTCAGTACATAATGCAATTTTGAGAAATGTAAAATCCCTATTCTTTTTGAATTACGAACTGCATTGTGTAATAATAACATTCAAGGGTATTCTCATTATTGGCAACAGTTTTCTTGACACCTTCATCTCATGAAAGAAGGGAGAATACTGAAACATCCTCTCTATGAAGAAATATAGAAAAGAAGGCTGAAAAAAGGTGGCCCTTAAACACAGACACAAAGATGCCAGTTAGAAGGATACGATCCAAACAAACATCACTTTTAAAACTTAGAAATCTTCCCAGAATATCTGAAGCATTGTGGCGAAATCAGGCGCTCGTCAAAATGACGATATCAAAGAAACTAGCATATTTCCATCGGTTTGGCAATTTTGGCTGAACACCTTCTAGATCTACATCCATTTTAAAACAAATTTTTGTGTGGATTTTACTGAAAAATGTTGATTTAAAGCACACAAAAAAAGTGTTCAGTTTTTATGGACTCTTAAGCTATGAAAGTCATCAAACTTTGGCGGCCATTTTCTCGCTAATTCTACTCTGAAAACAGGCAATCCCCACCTCCTTCCATTGTTAATACCTCGACTTCTATTGAAAATAAATGGGTATTTTTTTCATCAAAGGATAGACTAACAATAATAATAGTAATAATAACAATTGGAAAAACCATTCTTCATTTTATTATTATCATTATCATTTTATTATTATTATTATTATTATTATTGTTGTTGTTATTGCATCATGTTCTGTCGTTTGGGGTTTATTTGTGTTACATTTGTTTTGTTTTTTACGGCACTTGCAACACAAATAGGTCATATAAGTGCGGAAGATTAGAGGCGTTACATGAGAGGACCATACAAAGAAAAGGAAAAGAGATTTTCTAAGGATGATCGATATTTGATAGGAAAGAAGAAGCAAACTACACGAGAGCACCTGCCTGCAAACCACCCACTAAAACATCAGAGTGAGAGGACCCGCTTGGAACTGTACGACAAGCAGAGTGCACACAACAAACAAGACGAAACTGACCAGTAGCAAAGTAGGATTGTTCCTGTTGCGCCAGCTGAAAGAAGCGACTGACCACTCTGGGACTCCATTCGGGTGGACGAGATAACAGCCATGGTGGGTGTGAGCACTCACAACAAGGCGTGGTTGTAACAGGGAAAATAACTGGAAAGGAACAAAGAGCTATGAAAAAGATTTCTGTACTTATGAATATAGTGTAAAGCGCATAGAGCTTGCTTTCAAAAGGGGACATGTGCTATACAAATGCTATTTATTATTATTATTATTATCATTATTATTATTATTATTATTATTATTATTATAAGACAGTAGTTTAAGTGGTAGCCAACCAGTAAACATCTTCTTTCCCCATCCATCTTCATAGTAACACTCTTGGCCAGCCACAATATTTCATATTCTGAATACCAGACTACTGAGAAACAGACGTATTTCCTTCATAAACAATGAATTAATATTGGGAACATCAACTCACGGAGAACCATTCAATGCTGGTATGAGATAGTTTTGCATAAACAATAAATGATGTTAGAATGTGTGGTTTTATGTACATTGCAGCATACAAAAGTGGTGAAGCTAACGTTTCGATGGACAGCATAAAAATGAGAGTGTCGTAAAGAAAGATGCTGAAAATAAATAACATCTAAGCTATTAAGTTTTAGGATGTAAGCACACTCAAATAACGTCCAGAATCCGACAATTTGCACAATATTACATTTGTCAGATCAAGATGATAACAGAGTATTTTAATTTCATATTGTGATCCTTAAGGCTGTTAAAATATCAACAAAGAGTGAAAGAAATAATTAATCAGCAGGCCTCTGAAACACAATCAGTTACAAACTGGATCAGTATATGTGGAATTTCAGGGTCTGGAACTGACTAGGGTTCCCATTTCAACGTTTTGAAAAATTTCTTTCCAGTTGCATGTAAAGTCCGAAGGTCAATTGCTCTCCCTTCAAAATTATTAATCCAGAAGCAAGAAGAGCTTTAAAAATCAACAAAAAAGAGAGAAAAAAAGGAACGTTACTTGGTTTGAGGATCTCTGATCAAGGCAGTCATATCGAAGTCGAAAAGGAATGTTTTTCTCTTCTGGGGGTGCTGAATCCTCAGTATTGCACACAGAATCAGATTGTCTGTACATCGGGAAGTGCTGTCAATGACACACAAGGAAGGACATTCAATAAGGCACTTTCAGGGAGACAATATTTGGAAAAGCTATAAAAGTTTTTTCAGTTCATAGTTGCTGGTAGCTAGCAGTCCAAAAACCTCTCAAAATTTGATTCTTTACAGTGCTAGTCTGATTACCAAGAATAAGCAGTTTTTAAGGCATTTTCGAATTTTAAAGTAAGCAAAACAGAAGGTTATGCTGTCCCTGTCGTATAATGCAAGAAAAATTCTGAAATTATGCAAAATGAGCTTAAAAATGTGAAATTATGCGATTCTGTTAATTTTAACAAAGAATGATAAAGGAAAATAATCAGAAATTATGCAAAAAATGATCAAATTTTGCTAAATTATGCGGGGTGCATAAAACCACGTGAACACGTTATGGAACTCTTTTGAGATGTAATTTAATGGGGACTTGTCCAAACATGACAGGCTCTATTCCCGACTGATCAAGGGAATGCCCTCAAAGTGTTCAGAGAACAAGAATACAGAGGACGATGACTCTGAAAGCAAGCGCAGTTCTTAGAATTGAATGAAGATGACACTCTAGCTGCCTGGCATATAGAGGCATACACATAAAAAAGTACATTGTTTCAAGAGACTTACTATGCTGACAATGTTCTTCCTATTGTAGGCAGAATAATGAAAGGTATGCAAATGATTGTATGAAGAGATTTTCGGAAAAAGGGGAAAGGGGTGGAGAATAATAGCATGTTCAGGGTGTATGCTTTCCTGGTTATGGACTCAAAGCCCTCATTATGCAACAAATTCAATATAATTAAGACACAATTCATCCCAGATGAGAACTAAGATGCAATAAAGGCATACGGGTACTAGATCTAGTATTCAAGCTCAAAAGCAATACATATCATAAATAGACTTGGACATGACTATAACTTTTTTTTATTAACCATACGGACCTGCAAAAGAACTGGCTTTGTGTATTGTATGCCTTGAAACTCAGAACAGCTGTCATCACTTGAAGATCGCTGAGTACAAAGAAAAGATGTATATCAACTTGAGCGATCATCATAGACAGAGCAAAAAAAAAACTTGACTTCTCACTGCCAAGACTTACACTGGTCATTTTTAACTGTAAAATGAAAAAAAAATGTCTTTCTTTTTTACTTATACTGGAGCCTGCTAGTACTAGTAGTCTCCAGATTGATTTCTCTTTGAACTGCAATTTTATGGTTGAGACGTTCTGACATGTGTATTAACAATACAATACTTTCATGTTCTGAAAAAGATAAGACATCAAAAAGAAGAAACATCAGTGGTATAAGGTTAGTCTGAGGGACTATCAACCATAAGTTCATGGGCTCGAATCCTGCCAGGATCCCAACCTTGTAGTCTTGGGAAAGGCACTTCATATGAATTTTCCTCACTTCACTCTGGCGGAAATGGGTACCCAGTTAAAGATTGAGAAAGATCTTGCAATTTTGATAACATTTGGGCACATGTGATCTGCAGCTTGCACTGTATGTCTCGTGGGAAGCCCATAATGTATATGAGTATTCTGGGTTCTGCTGGGACAATAGTTGTAAAGCCTATAGAGCGGGCTGTAGAGTATGGATATGTGGTGTATATGAAAGACACTTTACACTTCACTTCTCCTGTGGCAAAACAAATCACCAGCATATTATTGAGAAATCTGAATGAACTTCACTTTGAGGTTAAAATAGAACTCTGTCTCATATTTGTTGGGTACAACTGAAATGCCAAGTGATGAGCTACACATACAAATACAAGTTTGTGCGCAGGACTTAAATTCTTTCAGGGGCACTTTTCTTGTTCACTTGTGGTGGGGGTTTTTTGTGTGGAGACGAAAGCAGACGACAGAACATTGTTAGAGGGCAGGTAAGAAGGTGAAAGGAAAACATTTTTAGAGAAGAACATTTTCCGTCGCTGTCCAGATTTGAACCCGGGACCTATTAAATAAGAGGCAAACACAGTTGAGTAACCTCTCGACCACAAGAATCCCTATTGTGTGTTATTTGCTAAAAGACTGCAATGGGTAACAATGACATTGACAGGTCTAGCTGTAGTATCATCAGTTTCACTATGAAACCGGGATAAGTTCCAGACCTATAATAAGACTACTCAGACATCAAATAAGTGCAAACTCACCTTTCCACAGTTACGCAGCTGAGCAAGCTTTGTGGCTATTTTCTGCAACTGATCCTCCGCAGCTGTACAGAGAGTACAGTGGTCACCTTCCATTGCCATTGAGTTGACAAGCACAAAAATATTGTTCTTTATCCGCAACATGCGAACTGATGGGGAGTCAAAGCTACGTTCAAACCTCAAGTGCTTGTGGTCTGTGATCCTAGAAAACAGGAACACTTTTAATCTTCTCTGCCTTCTAGTAACTAGGCCTTTCAAGTATCAAGTGGCATGTGGTCTGCAAATGCTAAAATAATGTTAGCACGCTGTTTTGAAGCAGAAAAAGACTCTATCTTAGGCAGATGAGGACATCTGAAGATGAACTTTGAAACAAGATTTTTACAAAACTTATCTAGTACTCATTATCTTCCTTCACAAAATAGTATGGGGCATTCAATATTACCTCCAAGAGTGAATATAGTGTCCACAAAGATTAATTACTTCTTCAAATCAAGTGAAAAGCATTGCTTGGATATAAATGCTATTTCTATGTGATAACATTCTCTTCCAAGAAAATTTTTTAACTGGGAAAAGAAAAACTATATTACAGGAAGGTCAATTTCTCAAAATTATCACTAGAAATACCTTGGCAATTTGATAACATCTTCTTGATATGCCTATATGACACTCCTAAAAATTTAGAAAAAGTTTCCACATATTTGTAGTTACAGATACACCACACCATGCCTTTGCAAAGCACAATGCAATACTCACATGTAGTGAAAACCTTCATCATGATTTCCAGATACAACATGGAGTTCTGTGCCCTGTGGCACGGCAAACATAGATTTGAATCTAGACACGTGGTAGTTAAACTCATCATCATCACACCATTTGCCTTCATCCAGCAAGTCACCTGTGCAAGACGAAGAACAAGACAGTTTTACGTCACCGCTTACAGTTAAAGCCTACAAATATTATTTTAGTATTTTTATCTGAACATACGAATCTATCAAAATTTAGCAATAAGCCAGGACAAGGCTAGACAAAAGAACATTTTTATTTTAGTTCTACAGCTTTTATAAGTTTCTATAGATTTATTTTAAAAATAAATATATAACAAAAGCAATCTTCAGAACATTTATCATGGCCAGACTTATAAATTATTCTGAGACCATGTGACAAATATGTTTATCATATATCTCATCTAAAGACTCTCCACTTATTACAAACATGACTTGTTATTAAGAAAACAAATATACCCAAAACCAAAAGAACTTTTTAGAAATATTGACCGTTTCTTCGCATATTTACTCTTTTCATAGACAGCTCTCCAGTTTCACAGAAAGGACCAACAGTCCATTAAAATAGAGTAAAGTTTCAAGATTCATGAGAAAGAAACTCTAAACTGGGACAAACTTTAATAGACTTGCTCATCATCTTTCAGTGTTACTTCAAGCACTTACCTAGTACAAAGACTACATCGGGCTTGTGAATGACCATACTTGTCTGGAAGGCTTGTTTCATCTGCCATTCCCTGCAGATATGGAAGTAAAAGATGACTTATAATATAAACTATTTGTTGCACTTAAATACGAAAAACAAATCAATCACACCATAAAGCAGTATGTCATAAATAACTTTCTAATAAATGCCTTCCAAGAACAGCAGACCCAGAAGGTAAAAAAGTACTTAATCAAAACTCCTTTGAAAAAAGCCAAAATAAGTTAAAACAAGCACTAACACAACTCAAATGATTTATGTTTCACACTTACCTTCTAAGTTTATCAAACCAATGACCTTTTCTAAAGCCCAACAAATGAGTGTCAGCGATGAACATGACCTTCAGTTGACCCTTAGAGTGACCTCTGGGAGAAGAGGAGACTGGCAGCGAAGGCCAAGTACATTGCAGCAACACCACACAATAGTGTATTACCTTAAAAAAGGAAACAAAGTAAATATACTATTTTGACACTCTATACTAAGGCATGGTGGTAAGTGGAGCAAACAAAAATTTTCCTCTATTCTTTCTTTCACATGATGAGCAGGACTGTGTAAGTAAGTCCATTAATATAATATTCAGCGTTTCTTTTTCAAAGTGACAAAGATATGTTAACCATTTCTAACACACAGACTGGAGTGAAACACAGCAGGGAATCTACAGTCATGATAGTGCCAACTCAAGGGTGGAACCAAAGTTTCAAGACAATTTTTATAACACGAAGTTGAGCAACATGGACAGCTTTTCCCATTGTCTCATTGAGACAAACTGGACAAAACTTGAGGTATACATAAGAACATCTAAATTGTCATGCCCACATCTCAATTTAATTTGCTGTAAGTGAAAGCCATAAGAGTTGTTTTTACTTATAGAATGAGCTCTATGCATATATATATATATATATATATATATATATATATATATATATGACAAGACGAAATCCACTTGACGAAGGAGCAGCACATGCTACACTTTTATGCATTGATCAACATGAAGTATATATATATATATATACCATACAGCTAAACAGTTACCTCACAGTACAGGAAAAACAGGAAGGCAATGACCACAGCTCTCACTAGGCGACGGGACACTGACTCAAAGCATCTTTTTTCCAATATTCCCATCATGACTGCCTGCAGCACTCTAAGTCTAAGTCACCATTCTCAAAATCAAGAGGTTCAGTTTTCCTGTAAATGAGAAAACGTTCAATTTCAATCTACCTACACACTTGTTAATATTAAATTCCCTATATGCAAATCTCCATGATAAAATCATAATCAATTTCATAGCAAAATGACTGTATGCTGGTGTCTGAACGAGCTGATCAACTTAGATGTAGATCTAGATCTAGATCTCATGTCTATGTGTGACAATAATCAGCTGACACATTTATGCACCACAACAAAGATTTCGATAAAACCTGACTGGTCATTTCAATGAGGTCGACCAATTCATACTTTTTCAAAAGTCTTTGAGATGCCTTACATTATTTTATTCTTGAACTAGATTTAGAATCTAGATCTAGATATCTAGATATATCTAGTCTACATCTAGATATAGATCTAGATAATAGATCTAGATTAGATTTCTAGAGATCTATTGGCAGTATTGGCGTTTCACTTTTTTCTCAAGTTCGAGTTCAAGCCTCAGCCTCAAGCAGCTGTTCCCACGGAAATTAGCCTAATCATTGTCCTTAATGCAACAACCCACAATATCTACAAAACCATTTAACTTACGTCAGTATTAAAGCACTAGTGTCATCAATTGACAATACTCTCACATACTCGATTTATCAAAGACTTTGGAAGAAACACTTTACAGATTTCGTCTTTTACAGTCTCAGTCTTGTGTGTCGTCGTGTAAATATTGGGAGAGACTCATAATGTACCGATTAGCAGTACAAAAAAAGTCCGGAAGTAAAGAAACGTCGCTGGCTTGTTCGCATAGTTCAAGTCTATGGTAATGCATGAATGGCGACTGCTGTACGTACAGTTTTGTTCAGATATATTGCTGTTTGTCCGCAGTTCAACACCACCAACACAAACACACACACACACACACACACACACACACACACACACACACACACACACATAAAACATACACATACACACACAGTTATGATCATAATAATATTGTACAGGCCTATGTATTATACTTTCTTCCTTCTCATGTTGCAGCCACGCCAACGGTTTTAAGAGAAATCTATGCAGATTTAAGTGCCCCGAAACTGCATTTAATTTGTCTTATCTTCATTCGATTCATTATTTTCTATTGTCTCTCATATATTCGCTTTCTTTAGTTTAATTGCCCATCTTTCACCTTCGTACATGTCTGTGTCTGGTGTGACCATAAAGGACTCCCACTACATAACTTCACCCTCGGTGCATACTTGACCACAACCCGCTTTTCTCGAGAAACAAGTTTTCACATCGAGTGACGATTGGAGCAAGTGTACGTAGCTACGGTGCTTGACTTTGAGATCAGTCGCTTAGCCTTTTTTGAAAGGCTTATCATTAATGTTCAGTTGGGTTGAAGTCATGAAAGCCAGTCGAGTCGGGTGGGTGGTAAAAGGGGTGGTGGCGTGCCCTGACCAATTAATTAATAATATATTGAGATCACTCGGAATATAAAGGATGCACAATGACTTAAAAGACAGTGAAACGCACATTAAAAATCAAACAAACAAACAAACAAAACGTGACGATACATTATAATGAATTCAAAAGTATTATAATCTTGTTAGTGGCAATACCACGTTTCAAACAATGAAAATGGACTCACCTATGCGTCTTTATGCACGTACACGATTTGTGTCCCTTGCTTTTCATGTTGAACATTTTGCCGATGACGTGGGCTCTCGTAATCTAGAGGTACAATGCTCGCCTCTCAGTCAATAGGTCCAGGGTTCGAAACCTGACAGCTCGGCGGGAAATGATATCTTTTAAAAATAAATTTCTCCTTTCACTTCCTTTCCTGTTAACATCCAGCCATGTCCTGTCGTCTGCTTTCGTCTCCACTTTCTCCCCCACCTCTAATCCTTTATTTGCCCCATTCATCTGGGCTGCTTACTCCTTCTGCTGCTCGTCCTTTGGCTCCTTCTCGTTGTCTTTCAGCCAAATTACTGATCTTAGGGTAGATAAGATCTAACACACAGCCTTTTCAAATAAGGGCTAAAAAAAATCGGGAAAAGGGGGGGGGGGCGTGCTCAGTCTACGCTTTGGCCTGAAACCGCGAGATTGTGCAAACTTGATGTCAAGCGCTCGATGTCTAATCACATGACACAAAGCGGTTTCAGCCCCCGAGCCTAATAGAACCTTCAGTGCTTTGTCTAAGCATTATTCAGTGTGTGGCTTAATTGAGGAACAAACCAATGAAGTTGCATCCTCCCTGACGGAGGGAGCGTCTGATTGGACAGAACTATGGCCGTAGCTAATACTAATAGTTAATAGTACCAGAGAGGGTTTACAGTGAAACTCTCTGATAGCACTAGACACACAGACCAATCAGATCACTTTTTGGGTTATTGTGCTTCAGAAATTTCGTTCGTTCCACGGAGTTTCACTTTTTGTCGAAATATATTGTTATGTTTTGTCCCTTTAACACTGTTTTTGGTGAAATGTTTTGTTTTGATTCTAGTCACAGAAGTTAACTTTTCGGTGAAGAAAACCAAGTGGGGCAGAAGCTGCAAGCTCCACCCCTCAAGACGCCGCTGCTGAAAGTGGGTTGTTGGCGGATAATCTGGTTTGGTTTGCTCCTTCTTCCCTATCGAACTCTATATTCTCTATCCCTCCTTCTTCTTATTTGTGTCAATTTCACTCGTAAGATAAACTATGATCTACTACCGTTACTCATGTAATATTTTTACAAATCTTGTCGTGTCACGTCATTTGGCTGGTCATTCCTGTCTTTTTAGTTTTTTTAGTGAGAGTTTTACGGCATTTGCGACACAATAAGGTCATATAAGTGCCGAAGATTAGTGGTGTTACAAGAGAGTAACAAACTCAGGGAGATAAAGACGATAGATGTTTGATAGGAAAGAAGGAGCAAACCACACCAGAGCACCCGCCAACAACCCACGCATTCCAGTCTGTGCTGCGCAGTCAGGACAGGGAATTGAGTTGAGCGCCAATACCAGAATTTTTCAGGCCAATTTTTGTCGTACGACACGGTCGTTTACGTGTCAATGGGTGAGCAAGGTGGTCTAGGGACACATGTATAGACAATGTGACAAAGTGGGTCTTCATTGAAGTCGCACAATATGCGCCCTTTTCCGAACATTTTTTATCCCCCCC
>NW_004797747.1:453018-456869 GCF_000002075.1 Aplysia californica
ACACACACACACACACACACACACACACACACAAACACACATACACACACACACACACATTTTTGTTTTGCTTTCAGCACTAGAGAAGGTCCTTGTCAGAATATATGATGCCAGTCGCGCTGGCGTGTATTATACCGAGAGATTTTTAATTTCACGTAAAGCGCGAAAGCTGTCATTTTGGGACAATTTTAACGTAATTTGACCAAATTTGACTGTGGCCTTCAAGAATCAAACTCGTTTGTTTTTTCAAGGTCGTGCGTTGAATTGGTTGTATTGTACCAAGATACTAGCTTTTGCCCCATCCAAGTAGGAAAGTCTAGCTGACTCCGACTCAAATAGATGACTCCGTTTTTGCAGAGTGCACAGGGTTTTACATGTATCATATCGGGCAGAATAAGAACAATAAAGGCTGATATAATGTTTTAAGCAATTACCGCTGTTTTAACTTCCCTTTTCACCTAGCGTCTAAGATGTATTGGGCTAGAATTTTATAGAAGGATGAGGGCTTTTAACGCACGTTCTGTATGAGCTCGAGGGTGCGGTGGCGGAGCGATTAGTGCGCCCGTCTCCGAAGCGGAAAGTCCTGGTTCGAGCCTTGGTTCGAACACAGATTTTTTTTCTCGCCCCTTTCTACCCACCCAGCAGTAATGACTACCTGACTGCGAGTTGGGGAAGTAAAAGTAAAGGCGGCGTGGAAAGGAACTGGCCACCCTACCACAATAATATATGCCCAGGAAGTTGTCTCACTAACAAGGCAATCTCCAGTGTCCGGATCGGATGGGGAACAACTTTTATTTTTTAAATTTATAAGCTGTCGCAAGACGCAGTTCTGTTACTGGTCCTCCACTGCTTCACAATGCACACGTATAAATGGTATAATATCATTGATTATGGTATAATATCGTTGATGAATTTGCTGCTGTTGTTTCAAGAAAAGGTGTCTTTTTATATCTTTCTTCGATAAGGCATGTTTTTTTTTCCTCTCAGGATTTAAAAAAATGTTCTGACCGTCGTAGAAGAGCCCAAAGATCTATGACGAACTGAAGGCAGTAATAACTTGTAAGCACACATGTTTAGAGGAATAACTGTTTTTTTCTGAACGCAGTTGATTTGAACATATGAAATACTTAAGAGGTTACTTGCCACTTTATTTCTCATAGTTTGGGAGTTTTGAAAGCTTTGAAGTTGGGTAACAAACTCTATCAAAGTCATTTCTTAGAAGCGACCCATAGGTAATATTTCGGCATACTTTTTTCACATGTTAAGGACACCATCATCATCAAATCACCACCACAACCACAACCACAACCACCACCACCACCACCACCATATCATCATCATCATCATCATCATCATCATCATCATCATCATCATCATCATCATCGCAACTGTCATACTGAAATAGGTATACGTAACTTATAAATTCACACATAATCGGTGCCAAAACGGTGGCATGCTGGACGAGACACAAAGCAAAAAAACAACAACAACAAAACAACCAACCCCCCCCCCCAAACAAAACACCCCATGTGGCGTCGGTGGCCTAGTGGTTAGGCTCTCGGACTCGCAACCGTAAGGTCGTGGGTTCGAATCCCGTCAGGGGCCCGACGTTGTGTCCTTGGGAAAGGCACTTTGAACAAATTTTCCTCACTTCACCCAGGTGGAAATGGGTACCCGGCTATAGGCAGTGAACGATCTTGTCAGTTTGATAGTGTTTGAGCGCGTGAAATCCGCAGCTTGCATTGTATGCTTCCGCGAAAGCCCAGAATGTTTCTGAGTGTTTTCAGAGGGTCTGCTGGGGTAATGATGGTTGTGAAGCGCATAGAGCATGCTCTTGAGCATGGATATGCGCTATATAAATGCAATTATTATTATTATTATTATATTTTAAAAAAGAAGAACATCCAAGGAACACATTGATCTGAAGTCTGAAGTATATTTTTCCCCTCATATAAGTATATGGAATGAAAATTATAATTCTACAGTTTCGGGCTTTTTTTTTGGAGCAACAATTAAAGCCGATGACATAAGCAAAACGGGTTTACCACACGAAAAGCTAGGCCCTGCAAGCAAGCCTTATAATATTCCTCACGGTGGGCCTTGCCGACATCATCATCCAGTACCAGATCTGCGACAGACATCGGCGATTATGGCTCTCCATTCATTCCTTTGCTCGGATGCTCTTTAAAAAAAAGCCACGTTTCCCTAGCCTGATCTTTCCCTGTCACCCACTAGTTCAGGTTTCCCAAATAGGTTGTTCTGGGCCTACCCCTGCCTCGCTTGCCTTCAATTTTGCAAGTGAGAGCTAGATTTTCAAGACCCTTGTGAGGCAGCGTGGTGGAATCAGGCTCTCGTCAATTTTTGGACATATTGAGTTATTGGTATCATCTTAAAGCTTGTTTATTTGTCTTGCTTTCAATGAAAAAATTACCCTTCCATCTTCAATAGAAGTGAAGATATTTTGGATTGAAGGAGGTGGGGATCACCTGATTTAAGAGGAAACATTAGCGAGAAAATGGCCGCCAAAGCTTGGTAAATTCCAAAGCTGGAGAGTCCATGGAGACTAAATTTATATTTTTGAGCCTTTAATCAACGTTTTCGGTGAAATCCTCAAAGGAATGTGTTTGTAAATTGACATAAAAGGTGTTGAGCCAAAAAAACAAAAAAATTATAAAAATTGCTAAGCAGGGAGAAAACTGCTGTTTTCCTCGATTTCATTATTTTGACGAGATCCTGATTCCACCACGCTGCCTCACTTATGTCTCTTCAGGTGTCCCACATACACACTCAGAAAGCCTGACTCTGTACAAGACGAGCAGGAACTTTACTTTCGCTTGTTTTGTTTTGTTTTGTTCTATAAAGAGTTTTACAGCACTTGCAACACAATCGGGTCACATAAGTGCCGAAGATTAGATGTGTTACTAGAGAGTAACGTACAAAGAAATGAGAGAGGCCGAGAGATAAGGACGATAGATGTTTCATAGAAAGGAAGGAGCAAACCAAACCACAGCACTCGCCAACCACCCACGTGCTTGCTCACTCTTCCTAGACCCCCCAATTCCGCGAAATAAACCCCAAACGCACCCCCGGGACGGTGTTACTGACTGAAGTGTCTTTAGGCCACTGCCAAAGGGGGGACATTAACATCTCGAGTTCTTATGCAGTAGAATTGTAATTGTAAATGGACTGATTCATCAATGCCATGCTCATAACCGTGCCTGAACTGCAACAGAGCACTGCTGCTTTTTCTTTCCTAATCCTTACTGTCGCCATTCCTCATCTACTTCTTTTGTATGTTTGTCACACTCTTGTGACCCGCTATTTCGAAGCAGACTTTGTGCAGTTAAAGCTAGAGAGGTGAGCAGAGTAAGTCTGATTCCCTGTAAGGACTTCTTTGTTGACATCCACCCCTTGGCGCCCATATGACCTTATGCAGTTGCGAGCGCTGTAAAACCTCTACTAAACTAAAACTAACTCTTTCTAGATGATTTTATGATTCTGCTCTCGGCCTAACTGTACGGCGGTAAATATAGCACCACTATCCGATTTTAACACTAATAATTACATAGGTCTGAACAATCGAAAAAGGGGCTCTCGTGGCCTAGAAGTTAAGGTGTTAGCCTCTCATTCAAAGGTCCCGGGTTCGAATCCGGGTAGCGACCGAAACATTTTCTTCTCTAAAATTGTCTCCTTTCACCTCCTTTCCTGCTCTCTATCAATGTTCTGTTGTCTGCTTTCGTTTCCACTTTTTGCCCCCACCCCCTCACCTCCTTTGCCCCCTTCTCTAGGCTCCTGAATCTGTCTGCAGCCTTTCAACTGCTACTCCTTGGCTCCTCCTTACTGCTGTCTTT
>NW_004797747.1:458652-460090 GCF_000002075.1 Aplysia californica
ACACACACACACATACACACAAACACACACACACACACACACACACATGCATACACACACATGCATACACACAAATACACACACATACACACAAACGCGCGCACGCACACACACATCCACACACATGCACGTGCGTACGCGTGCATATGCATATACCTTAAAAATGGAATAAAACAAAACCCTGTACCAATCAAAGCGAATTTCTATTAATTCTTTGGCGTTGTGGTTCTTCATTTTGTCTCCATGCACTTTTACCGTTGTTTTGCCCTGAATTCTTTTGATAAAAATAACTTGGATTCGATTACTGAGAGGGGTAGTCATTTTTGTAGAGTATACCCCTTTGCCCGTTAAGATGCTGTATCCCTCTTAGCCCGGTTTGGCGCAGTCAGGCAGGGTCAAAGCAGCCCGCTATATATTGTGTCTATGCTGGCATAAAACATTAACAATAAATAAAATCAGTCATTGCAATAAACATACTCAAAAACAAAATCAAACATACACGACAAGAATCCCTGCCTCCATTCAAACCATTGGCTGCGCACACAGTGCCACGATGCAGATAGCTGATGAGAGGACCCCGAGCGGTATCTTTGAAGGTGGTCAAACATTTGTCGCGACTGTAGGTGTACAGAGACACTTTCCTCATAGTAGGCGGGTAGGTGCCATCTGTGAAGAGAGAAAATCGAGGGGGTGAAAAACAAAAATTGGTGAAAAAACCCCAAAACCTGTCTTCTAGACAATGGCATCTGCCTTACTTTTTAAAAAATTGCTCTGAACAATGGCATCTACCTTACTTTAAAAACATTGAAGAGTTGTGTGAAGTTGGTAAAGAGCTCTGGATACTCCTGAAAAACCCATGTTCAAGAACATCACACTGGGAACTGAAATCAGGGTCACCCACACCATAGCCTTGCATGATACCAAATTCAGCTAAAAGCCCGCTTCTGAACACGACATGATTTTACGTTTCGATAGCGATAACTTGAACTGTCAAATAAGATGAGCTGGTGTACTAAATAGCAAAGGTAGCACTTTTTCAAAGAGATTAAAATAACTTTTCTGCACAGTGTTTGATTTCATGGAAAAGCAAGACAAAAGAGATAACGACCCGATCATGGGACCAGAAAAAAAAGGATATTCACTGCAGGAAAGCAAGGTAAAGGAACGATCACACTAGGTAATACTATATTACACAGCTCACCCTCTTTTCTGCCCCAGCCGGCAACCGTACATACTTTGGCCATGACGTCATTAGGTCCAGGCAGACATGCTGGTAGGACGTAGTCGGTCCAGATGAATGGAGAACTTACTTCAACTACGGCGATATCGTTCCCTAATAGGGAGAGAGAAAAAAGAGGAGAACAAGACGATAAGCATTAATTACTGGGACTTGGGTGCATTTGCCGAAAGCAGCATAATAAAAGTCTAGCTTCACTAT
>NW_004797747.1:460338-466155 GCF_000002075.1 Aplysia californica
TTCTTCTTCTTCTTCTTCTTCTTCTTCTTCTTCTTTTTCTTCTTCTTCTTCTTCTTCTTCTTCTTCTTCTTCTTCTTCTGTGAAGAATATCCGTAGCCATTTCTCTTACACTTAAGGCGGACCGAGTAGAGCTCGTGTTTGACGAACGAAGTCACATCTCTCGTTTGCTGATGTTCCTCTGTTTCCTGGACATTCGAGGAATACTTTCCTGCCATTACCCTGAAGCGATGTATTGCAGGATTATACCTGAAAAAGGGTTGAGAGAAAAACAAAGTCAGTACATCAATACATCGCCTTTAAAACTATAAAATGAGAGACCACCTTCCCCCCTCTGTTATACTCAAAGGACAAAATAGAAAAGAAATATCTGAGTGGCATTATCAAATAATATGGATTTCCATGTCACTGCCGAATTCAGCAAAAGTGTGGTCGTTAAAAAAAGTTGACAAAAAACAAACAAACAAACAATCATCATCATCATCATCATCATCATCATCATCATCATCATCATCATCATCATCATCATCATCATCATCATCATCATCATCATCAACAAGAACAACAAGAACAACAGCAACAACAAAAACATCAACACAGCACATTAATTGGTTGAGGAGTTCCAAGGGGAACCACTTAACCCCCTCTCTGCCAGGCTCGAGAAATGAGTGATGAAGCAAGTCTTCGAGTGAAAGTGCATTCCTGCGTTTCGTGAATTTTAGTTTATAGGGATCAAATAAACTATTTATTGCAGGCTACTTTTTTGTTTGCTTTGATGAGTTTGGTATCGTCGTTGTCCCCTCTCCACCGACAGCCTATTGACCGTCAATACTCTCAGTCCCACAACGAAAGGGACAGAGAGCTGATCCCGCAGAGACGACCTTTGTGTTTATAAAACCCTGCACACCACCGAACTATTTTCTCTCTCAGCGATTCGAACTTGCAGGGTTAAGTCAAGAAAACCTAATACCCTACCTTCAGTGATTACAAAAAGACATCTTAATGTGCAAAAATAAGACCTGTAAATTAAAAGCAGACCAGATGCTGGCATATTGCGCAGGTTGTCTTCTATTAACATGTGCTCGGATTATGTGGCAAAAAGTTACTGGTAGGATGGGGAGTTGTGAATTCGAGAGGACGAGGCAGTGGAGTGAGGGTTTGGGAAGGGTGGAGTGAGAAGAGTTGGGGGAATCGGAGGAGGGGAGGAGAGAGGAATTTAAGAGGACGAGGCAATGGAGTGAGGGTTTGGGAAGGGTGGAGTGAGAAGAGTTAGGGGAATTGGAGGAGGGGAGGAGAGGTTGGGGAAAGGGTAGGAGGGGTGAAGGGGTTGGGGAATAGAAGGGAGAGGGTTTGGGGAAAGGGTGGGGGTTGGTTGTTGGTGGGGGAGAGGGATGGGGTATGTATACCATCTGACTCTGACACATTAAAAATACATGTACGTTAAGAGTCGCCCGAAATACTGTCACTCAAAGCACACAGAGGAGACATGAGCCCTACGTCGCCGTAACAGTGAAGGGGTTAATATCGATTGTTAAGGATCAAAGACAAAGTACAGCTCTATCTGCTCAGTACCTAGCTTTGAGAAATAAGACGTTTAAAAAACATCGAGTTTTACGGCAAGACAAGCTTTTTCGAATGCAATTCGTTGAGTATCTTGATAACTTACTTGTCCTTACTTGTCCACTGTGTTGGGGTCACTGCAGTCGGAACATGTCCATCTCCTCTCTCCCCCCCCCCCCCTCTTCAGGATCTATCCCAGAGTCTGTCTACTTATAGTTTCCATCATGATCTGGTTGGAGATCCGTCGGACTGGTCCGCACAGATGGCTGTGTTTCCCCTCTCCTCTTTGGATCCCCTTCTCCTTCAGTCTCCCTAGAGTGTGGGAACCGCTATCCGCCCTATTCTTCCTCAAATTATCAAATCTTGATAACGACTCGTGATAATCTTACGATTCTGATAGAGCAGAGAGAACATTCATTGTTGTTTTCCGACCTCATGGTCTTAGTTCTTTTCTTTCTTTTTCTTTTTCTTTTTCATCCTCTGTTGCCGTTAAGCGTCGAGGGGCATGGTCTTAGTAACTATTTAAAAAAAACGGCCAAGGTGGTGACGGGTCAGCTCTCAAATATAAAAAAAATACGAAGAGTATTAGAAACACTTACCCCTTAA
This sequence comes from Aplysia californica, assembly GCF_000002075.1. Taxonomy (NCBI): domain Eukaryota; kingdom Metazoa; phylum Mollusca; class Gastropoda; order Aplysiida; family Aplysiidae; genus Aplysia; species Aplysia californica. The sequence goes on from NW_004797747.1 coordinate 462,502, forward strand.
AACAGTGTGCTGCTGTAATGATGTGGGTGGCATCCACTATGGAGCCCCCACAGATGAATGTGTCGTTTCGTACCAACATTATGATCCAAGGAAACTCTCCCGGTTCTATACTGTTTCCACCATAGATGCGTGAGCTGAGGGACACTTTGCCGTAAGCGCAGGCACGTTCTTAGAGAAATAATGAGTAAAAATGTTGATTTTATTTAACCTTCTTATAAGAAAACATCAAATTGGCAACAATTGTAGGACTTAAGAAAAGAGAAAAGTAGTTCTTCTTTTTATTCACTCTTACCTCCCCCCCCCCCCCACCCCCCCCCCAACAACCCTCTGATACCCCCCTCTCTCTCTCTCTCTCTCTCTCTCTCTCCCCCTCCCCCCTCTCTCTAGCAACAAGGCATAAGAGTAGCCAAAAGCTCCCACCAAGAGTGAGAAAATAAGGATAAATATAACGGTCTTACTACTTGCCGCCATACCGACCTCCAACCCCCAAAAGTAGATTGAGATGATATTAGTGCAAGGAGGCAAAGCTGCCCTCCTGTGGGTTCTTGTGGTTTTTCAATTAAAAAAAAAAATGAAGTTGTCTTAAACCCCCATGATACAATTCAGATAGTATGGCCGGCGGGCTTCTACCCTGCCTGTCAGGGCCAACCTGGGCTGAGAGGGATACAACATCCCAGCAGAAAGACCGAGGCAGTCTATTTGTGAGGCAGCGTGGTGGAATCAGGCTCTCGTCAAAATAATCAAAGTGAAGAAACTGGCATTTTTCTGCAGGTTTGTAAATTTTTATCAAAATTTTGTTTTTTGGCTCAACACCTTTCGTGCCCATTATAGAACTCATTTTTGTGTGGATTTTTCTTAAAAACGTTGATTAAAGGCACCAAAATGTAAATTTTTCAGTTACTACGGACTCTTAAGCTAAGGAAATAACTAAACTTTGGCAGCCATTTTCTCACTAATTTTACCTCTGAAAGCAGGTGACCCCTTCCTCCTTCATTCGCAAATATCTTAACTTGTATACAAATGAAGACAAGTGAACAAGCTTTAAGATGATACCAATAACTCTATATGCCCAAAAATTGACGAGAGCCGGATTCCACCACGCTGCCTCACATTTGGTCAATTCTCTCCACACAGGGATCAAACTCAGGTCTTCTGCGTGCAATGGGGAAGAGCCTAATCACTGGGCCACAGATGCCGACATGTTCTGGTGTAAAGGACATACAACACACCCTTCAAAGATGAAATCACAGCCGATGTACTCGTGTGGTGTCTGCTGTGGTGTAACACCATCTTTCCTTCTTCCTACACCCCCCCCCCCACCCTTCCTTTTTCGATGGACAAGTTAAGTGATTAGGCTTCGCAGTGACGTGTTTGATACGATAAAAAATGGAATATTCGTATAGAGCACTGACAAATGAAACTGGCCTATTACCTTAAAGTAGGCCAATCGCCATTTCTGATTCTACATGAGTAAAATAGGTGTAATTGATAAATATGCAACAGCGGAGACTTGTAGGGAGTTAGAAAAACCAAAGGTACTAACAGTACTACCATTTCATTCTCTTTTAACTCTTAAATAGGTACATAGAGACTTACTATAAAATGAATAATTACTGGAAAAAAGAGGAGACGAAAGCAGACGACAGAACATGATTAGAGGGTGGGAAAGGTGGAAGGAGAAAATTTACGGAAACTAAGACAAAACAAGGAAGAGGGGCGAGGGAACGATGGAGCGATGGAGAGAAAGATCCTCAACTACAACAGTAGCAGAAAAAAGTAGAAGCTGTAGTGATAGTAGTAATAACAGCAGCAGCAGCAGCAGCAGCAGCAGCAACAACATTCCGACAACAACACCAGCAGCCCTATCAACAACAAGAACAACTGCTGATACTAAGAAGAAAAAAAGGGACATCAACTTACGTGCTTTCAGATCAAGTTTTATGGGAACTTCATTGACAAGAGGTGGAGCCCGTGGTTCACTGCCCACATTGTTCAGAGAGTTGGGCTGGCGAAGTGACTCGTTCGTTGATACAACTAACAAGAAAAGAACAGACATATGTCTAGTACGTTTGTGCAATTTATTCAAATACATTTTTTTTATCACTTATCCTTATCATCCATCCCTCTTCCTTCTTTTCTCTCTTTCGCTTGCCTAATATATGAGAGAAATATATTCCTTACATTTCTTGGATAACAACACACAAAGTCATCTATATTGACATCTCTGAAATGATGGTTTGGCTTCTTAATCACAGTGGCACACAGACGACGTAAGTTCAATCGCTAAGCGAGGAAGTTTTCTTTAGGAAAAGACAAACGATTTGGACCAAACATAGATTCGAACCCTTACCTACCCTACGGTAGGCTATAATAATCTCCTGGATTTATGTGCGTGATGATATTTATGGAAATACGTGTATGTGACATACATATTATAGTTTGGGCTATTTACAAATGATGTTTAAGATGGCAGACTTTCTGTTACAAGTTTATAGCGCAGGATGGTGAATCATTCTTCCTTGCCAAGTCTCATGTCAATATAATAACAATTGAAAACAAAATTAGTTCTAAAATTAAATAAAGGAGCCTAGTTTCGGTTGCTTACCTTGACAACATGCCCGGCGCAAAGCTCTGGCGGTGTTCTGAACCATACATGACTGTGTCGGATACTGTGATGGACACTGGATCAGAAAAGAACAAACTGTGGTGGAAAAACACAAGTTCGGATACACTGTAAGTAACGTAGTCGACATAGACTCAAGAATAAGGAATTTTTTTAATAAGATATTCTTGTGGGTTTGTTGAGTCACAGGAGAATGGTTCCAGACAAGACATCCGTTGGTTGTTTTGTTTGTTTTTTTGGGTTGATGGTAAAAATAGAGGACATAGAGATTGGCATTCAGACAGACAGACAGACAGACACACTAAATTAAGGATCATGATACAAATAAATACATTCTTAAGTGAAAGAATTTTAGCTATTCAGATCGTTTCCAGGGATAGTATTTGGCCTAAATTTTCCATGTTTTCATTTCTCAACAAGTGTGTGTGTCCATTCACTGATTCGCTCGTTCGTCCATTCATGTACTCATTCTTCCTTGTACGTGAATGAGTGTCAAATGGGGACTTCTGGACGAAAGAAATGGTCTGCGTGCCTTTGTGTGTGAAGTCGTAGGTGTGTTTGCTTTCCATCAGTATCCCAAGAAATTCAGGGGAAATATTCTTCTACCTCCACCCTCCCCTTCCTTTTCTGAGCCGTTTGCATCTCTTCCACATCACTCTGCCCCCCTCCCCCCACCCACTCCCTTGTCTTTTCTGGGTCGTTTGCATTATATCAGCGTGTGTAGTGTACACGCAAATGTCACCTGAATCGTTTCAAGGTAGAGCGGATAGTACCAATTAACGAAGGGTTCAAGCTTCTGTGTTTCTAACTAGGCCTTTCTCCCCCTATTGCGGCCAGACGCTTTCTGTCAACTTTTCCCCAACGCGTGAGCCTTCAAAGGCTGAGCATAAATTTAGCCCAAGAACGGAACGAACAACAAGGTATTATATTTAGGGATACCAGGAGCTACACATAATTTAATCATGTAATAAAAAATCTCTCTCTCTCTCTCTCTCTCTCTCTCTCTCTCTCTCTCTCTCTCTATCTCTCTA
>NW_004797747.1:466594-482241 GCF_000002075.1 Aplysia californica
ACGACGTACATATCAAATACTGAAAGGCTGAACTCATTCACATGAATGCTTAGATAGTCATGTTATGTTATGTCTTGTTTCACCCCTGTTCTCTTTCTTCTTTACTCTGGCTGTTACTGTTAGGACCAATGTTCCGCCTTCAGAATGTTTGTGTGCATTGATATAGTCTATTCATAAATATGTTTCGACATTTAATAAAATAAACAATCTCTTTTTATGACAAACACCACAGTCTGAAAACTGTGAGGTGTTCACCCCCCGGGGCGGTGCCATTAACTGAAGTGTCTTTAGGCAATTCCCAAAGGGGGGACATTTCTCGATCTAATGCACAGTAGAATTGTAAATAGGCTGATCCAACAACGTAATGCTCATAACTGCCTGAACTACAACAGGGACGTGCTGCTTTTTCTTTCCTAATCCTTACTATCGTCATTTTCCTCTACTTCTTTTGTATGTTTGTCACACTCCTGTGACCCGCTCTTTCCGGGGTGCCTTGAGAGTCGAAGTGAACTTTGTGCTGTTGAAGCTAGAGATATGAGCAGAGTAAGTCTGATTCCCTGTAAAGACTTCTCTGTTGACACATTCACCCCTTGCCGCTCATATGACCTTATGCAGTTGCGAGCGCAGTAAGAACCTCTACTAAAACAATATGAGGTGTTCAAGACGACTGACAACGTGACGAAATAGTGTGCCGCGACCGTCAATGTCTGCCCCAGACCTGACACCTTTATCCTTGTTCTTTGGAGACATGGTTTGATAAGGAACTTGCTCTGCTCTGGCGTTTGATACATCGAGGAACAATATTTAAGAGTCAACTATGTCTCACACACAGTAGAGAGTGAAGAAATGAAGTCATAGAACCATTCGTGGGGGACGTTGACCAAGATGGCCCAAAACAGACAGAGCTGGAGATCCTGTGTTGCTGCCCAAAACGCCAGATGGGATAACGGGTAGTAAGTAAGTAAGTAGTATGTTTCACAACTTCAGTTTCATTGTGTTTTACAGCAGCCCTTTAGTCTTGAACGATCCCCCACCTGGACTACACACGAAATAAAATTCACAGCTGCTCACAGGTACTCAAGGCTCCAAACCAAGTATTGTTTACTCATGATAACTCAAGTGTACCAGGTACTAATGTTTGACTTTTGACTTGTTCCGTTTGAGTTATAAGAATGTTAACACAAAATAATATGTTGTATTTAGGAGAATTGTTTTCATTAGCCACGTGTTTTTAGCTTTCAAAGAGCGTTTTCATAATGTCGTTGGTACTCATAAGCATGGGTCATAACTTAGTTACATTCGAACCAGTTGTTGTTGAGGGATCGTGTCGTAAACGTGGTGATGATTCAATGAACGGACTATTGTAATAATACTAAATAATAAATAACAGTCCTATAGCACAAATGCAAGTTCCATACGCTTTACAATCTAAAGTATTACCAAAGCAGAATTAGTAGAGCAATAACCTTACACAGGTAGAGTACCTTTGCTTGTGAATAAATCAGCGGAAACGACTTTTACCACTGGATTGTAGGAAAAACTTTATTTATAAAAAATATCTTCGCGTTACAACACCCCAACTTGCCAACTTCTGAAGGATCCAAACAACAGGCCAGGTCGCTGAAAGTAGTCTGTTACTTATGTCCACTTTCTAAGTAGATTTCTGTTTCGAGCGTGAGCACATGCCGAGATAACTTGATTCCGAGTGATCTTACCTAGATCTAGATTAGTTTAGCTGCTTAAGCAGGGAATTTTTTGTTGATAACTCACACTTTTAACTTTTTCGAAGTTCCATAACTCCAAATTGCGGGCGGCCATGCCATCGTAAACGTATTCACAGTGTTTGAGCCTAAGTATTCAAGATGCATGTATTTAACATGTATTTTTCAGGGTGAAAGTAATGCCGCGCTCTTCAGTATAAAGTGAATTAAAAAACAAAAAAACAACGACCCAATTTTTGTTAGAAGAATTTGTTGCACATAACCTGTCCTGGAATGTAGACAAATGTTATTGGATCAATCAGTAGTGTGGCCGTTATGCCATGACCTGAATACACTTGTTCAGGCACACACAAAATCAGTTCACGAGGTTTCAAATGTGATATGTCGCCTTGCTGTAAGTGACGGGCCCTCGAAACAATCGAAAGCCTGAACTCGTCTTAAAACACAATACCCCTCTGTGAGTGACGTAGGCGAATTCGCGAATTAATTGCCCAGGCAGCCTTTGAATCCAGTTGCACTTACTTCCCTTGATCCGAAGGTGCGAACTGCTTCCACCGGGGTGATGTTCCTTTAAAGACTGTTGACAAAGGCTTATCGAGGCGACTGAGGCAAATTCCGCCCGGTTACACCGCCCTTTTTACAGTCACTGCGTTTGTTCGCTCGGAAATATCGTTTGTTTTTTAACGATAGCTCACCAGAGGATGGAAGAATTCACCCAATGGCGATATTTTGATACAAGTTCCCTCTAATAGGATTGCAAATTCTCGAAAACATTTCGTACGATTGTACTCCATCTCCTTAATGTTTGTTACCCTCTTGTAACACCTCTAATTTTCGGCATTTATATGACCTTATTGTGTTGTAAGTGCGTAAAACTCTTACCAAAATTAAATTCCCTGCCATCCAACTCCAGCTTTCCCTTTCCACTTCCTTCCTATAAAACACTCCTCGCTGCACTTGAATGAGAAAGTGGAACATCTGGACTTCATAATACATACGTGCAGTTTTTCCACTCAATATTTTGAGGTCAAAATCGTAACCAACCATATCAACCTACTGGACCAGCATCTAACGTGTAATTGGATAGCCCTCTTGTGCTCAAAAGCGACCAATTATAAAGTTATATGCTGTTGCACGCAACAGAAGTGCGTTCGATTCTCGAGAAGTTTTATTTTTAATTTAAAAAAATATTATTTTAAAAAAATAAGTAATCGGGTACGTCTGCTTGTCTGCTGGGATGCATGAGAATTAATTAGTCTGAGCTGGCCCTGACAGGCAAGGCCGATGTAGCCAGCCGTCTAAAGAACCTAAACTGTGTCAATGGGGGCGTAAAATATCTACAATGTATCAGTTAACGGCTAACGGGTTCTGGCTGATGTTGCAGTTAATGCGGCTTATAAAACCAAACATTTGACAACTCAAAATCGCCGGGTAGAGAAGAAGAATCTGCCGTTAAGTAACGGGAACTCGACACTTCTAAGCCGGACGAAAAAACTGACGGTATAGGCCAACGTAAAAAAAAAATAATCCATTGCGGTTAGAAATCCCCCACGCTTGAATCTAACTGGGAGAAGCAGAAGGAATGGGAAGAATAAATATATATGCAGAAAAAAAGCTATTTAAACTTCACTCAGGCTAATTATCTTCGTCACACACACTTCAAGCGGCGTTATGTTGATGACATCAGGTTCTTGTGGATACGATAATCCATGCTCATGACGAAGGCGAAAACCGCCGCAATGTTTTTGTCGCTTCTTTGGCGACATCTGTCTCGTTGAGCTTTTCGCGAGGGGAATACTTTATGAAAGGGATCTTATTACCGTCGTCTCAGGGTGGAGGGGGGTGTTGTAAGTTTCTGGATAAACAATAAAAAAAGACCTTCTTCTTTTTCTTCTCCTTCCTGCCCCCTCCTCCTCCTCCTCCTCCTCCTTCTCCTCGTCGTTTTCTCCAAAGTGCCTTAAACTTAAATATGCTAAGTGTGCTCCAGGGACCCTAAAGATTTCCTTCCTTATTTGAGAAGACGAGGTATGTGATCGAACTTACGCTGGCTTTCGAATTTAAAACTTCGAAGAAAACAATTCAGCGTTGTCCTTTGACCATGCCTGCACGAACTACGGGGAATCTCTTCAGATGCTTCGGCATGCGAGTGAGAGGTGACCATTTTCGTCTTGGACTAACGAACCCCATAAAGAGATTTTCAAATGCAGTTTTCCTCGAAAGACACATAAGACATCGATTCACCCCCCCCCCCTCAAAAAAGAAAGAAAGAAAGAAAGAAAATCGCGCAAGGAGGATATTGGGTTTTTTTTAGGGTGAGGGATTGGAGGAGGAAGGGGGGAGGGGGGTGCAGAGTCAGTTTAGGGGGCTCAGGTGAAGGAGCAGGTAGTGAGCCCAGATAGTGAGCCCAGACTCGCGCATAATGTCAAGAAACGTCGGTGACCTGGCTTAAACCTACAGGTGGGTGGTCGACCTCTGGGGTGTGTCCTGAAGGGGCAAGACACGGTAACCTCAGCTAATAGCAACAGGTGGGGGCGGCACAGCAGTGACCAGCAATGTCATATCTTTATTTCATTATCATTCTTCCGTATCCTTTTGTCTTTTTCATAGCAGTTTCGTGATTTTTAAAAATGCGTTTGGACAGTGCATCCATTTAATAAAGGCGTGCTTTTGAAATTTGAGTTTTATTGAATTTAAAAACCAGTCACAGTTCCACTTTGATTTTTTTTCCCACACAAGTAGGTAACTGATCAGGCTATCGATTTAGCAAAGAGAAAATATTGGCGCAAAAAAATGAAAAAATGCGTTTTGTCAGCTTAGGGCAGTATTGACTGTCAAGCCTGTCATAGTAAAATATCTTCCTTTTTAAAAAGTTACCACACAGAACGCAGAATTTGAAATTCGAAATAAGATATCCTGTTCGTGTTCTCGATTTCACTGACTCTACAGTGAGTGTGTGAGAGGGAGAGTCTGATATAACTTTACTAGTACGCTAATGCTCTATATGCTCTCTCTCGGCGGAAAGCAAAAACACGAAACTCTTGGTTTGAACGTTCTCTGATGAAAAGATTTTAAACTAAAATGAAGTAAATGATCTCAGGAATGACCACACGCAAAAAATAAATGAAGTGCGTATACCAAAGGAAGGGAAACTTAGCAAAACTACTCGGAGACGTGTTAATGAAGCACTGTTTGCACGCTAAGTTCAAAAGCAAACTTTCTGTTTCCTTGCTCAGGAAGTTGGGAGTCTTCTGGGTGGTAACAAACTCGAGCAAGAAGTTTCAAGAAGACCTTACCGAGACCACGACATGCAGCTAAGTCTGCAGAGACTTTCACGTACATGTACAGATGTAACAAGCTACCATAAGGGGTAGAATATATTTAACGTTTGCTTGGATACAAGAGGTCTTAGGTTCAACCAGTTTCTGCAAATAAACCAGTTCCGAGGTTGAAGCCGAAGTGAGTTGTAACAATGCTCAAGATTCGATTCTTTGCATGTGTATAAACCGGATCTATCTATCCGCAATTTGGATGAGGCTTGACTAGACTTTTTTTTAAAACGCGTTTCTCTAATTTCAAATAAGAATTAAACCACTTGGTAAATTATCTGAATGTCAGTTGACATGCATTCTGTCTGTCTGTTTGTATATCTGTCGGTCTATCTGTCGGTCCTATCCCACCCCGGCCCTTTCTATCAAACGATCCATGATTTAAATATTTCCATTGAAAGGGACTGATGAGTTTCGAGTGCTTGTGTTTGTTTTATGTGTGTGTGTGTGTGTGTGTGTGTGTGTGTGTGTGTGTGTGTGTGTGTGTGTGTGTGTGTGCATATGTACGTGTGTGTGAACATTGACCCCTGTGAGCGAAGTGGATCAGATAGTTTTTGTTTCGGCATGTTTAAAATCTCACCCCCTCCCTCCCCCGCCCTAAAAAAAGAAGTAAGTAATTCAATGAAGAAACCGCGGAAAAACCACGACGGATGAGGCTAGACGTTTTGACATTTTAGCCGGCGAGACAACACGTAAATAGAGCGCTGTCATTTAAACGTCTGTCCAGCAGCTGCTCTCATCACAAACCTGGGGCACACAAAGGGCATCAGAATCTTGCATTCGTCTTACAAGCCTGAAGTTCAAGGTTACGCTTCCTCTAGTCAGGGAAACTGACCATTGAAGTTTGCGAGACACTACATGTATAATTTGACAAACGTCAAAATTTTGAACTGCGCTTTAACCTACATGTAATAGCATCATGCTTGCTGTCGGAGACAAAGTTTTAATAATAATTCTCCCCAAAAGTATTCTGAACGTTCCTCATACACATAATTTTCTGCTAGATATAGTAGAACCCCCCCCAACTGAATATAATATAACAAGGCAAGTAAATTTCCGAATTTCGATTCGATGTCATGTTAAAACTGAGACATAGTCATACGGCAAAAATAATGAAGTATCATAACGGTGTGGCGTCGTTAAACACTTGAGGACAAAACTCTCGTGAAATGAAAAGTAGTACAAAGTTCGCCACCCTGCTCTTGTGCTCGTGGTTAGCGGGACAGGTGTACTTTTTGTACCTGGGTTTGAAGGATAATTTACAGATTTCTACTCTTTTCTGCTGTTGGCGCTCGTAGGGTGAGGCACAGCATGACCACCATCACGTTCCAGACGCCGGAAAAGATACGAAGTAGGATTGAGGGGGGGGGGAGGTATATAGACTGAAGCGGTGTCCAAAGCAAAGGTTGCGCAGTTATGTTTTCATTCCGAATTTACAACAACAACAACAACAACAACAACAACAACAACAAAAAAGAAAAGAAAATTTAACTCGCGATTCACCGGGTTGTAAACTGAGAGGTGCCCATTTCTTTAGGGCAATTTAGATATCAGCTCAACAGAAAAAAATTATGAACGGCTATATAATAATATTATAGTGTTCAGCACGGAAGAAAGGCATTAATTCAGTTTGTCCGAAACATTACTAAAGTCTTAGCTCGGTAGTTTGGCTCGTGTGTATTCAAATTTAGATATTTTCAACGCGTAGTCCAAATGAAAAACACTGTTCTCCCTTAAAGAAGCATGCATCTTCTTTGATGTAGTAGTGGCCTTGAAAAATGTTTGGAATGGGTTTAACTACCATTTCACCACAGTTAGAGCACTAACATGGCAAGACCTCTAATTTGACCAACATGTTTGGAATGGGTTTAACTACTATTTCACCACAGTTAGAGCACTAACATGACAAGACCTCCAATTTGACCTACGACACGAATAAGACAGGTCAGCTGTAACAGGCTGGATAGTCACGAATCCTCCTTTAACAACCCGCGCTCAAAAAGCGCCCAAATTTGGTCGTACACAAAACTTTACTACTTTTACTTTTTCATCCTCTGTTGCCGTTAAGCGTCGAGGGGAGATGCAGTTTTCTATGGTAGGCCAGCTCCGCAGCTCTTTCAGTTGTGATGTTATGTTTTCTTACGGTTGTACTTTAAACTGTACTTTAAAAATAAGGGAATGATAATAATACTCGCCCTTGCACTAAGACTGAGAGACATGAGAACTCGGTTTCCTTCAGAGACGGAAAAGTATTTCATCATACACCCATGTATTTGTTTTGAGCACCCATGCAGCCTGGGTTGACACTGATTACTGCAGGACGCCAAATGAGCTACCCACTTAGTCCGACAGCAAGTCGAAGGGCCTACCGGTACTATGTTGAACGCATCGCGGCTTTAGGGCAGACGTAGGTCAGAAAATGGATAAAAAAAACCTTTCTATAATATCTGAGATAATTTTCGTCTATGTTGCACTTGTTGCTGCTTCTGCTTTTTGTTGTTGTAGATGTTGTTGTTGTTGTAGATGTTGTTGTTGTTGTTGTTGTTGTTGTTGTTGTTGTTGTTGTTGTTGTTGTTGTTGTTATTGTTGTTACTGTAGTTGTTGCTGTTCTGTAGTTGTTGCTGTTGTCGTCATCGTTGTTGTTATGTTGTGGTGGACGTAATAATCTTGAGATGTCTATGAAGCAACTACGAGCAAAGAGTTGTCACTTTTCTTTATCACCGATACTAACCCACGCTAATGTTGCAGGTGGCTGGCTCATCAAACTGGGAGTAGATAAGACGGCTACAGTGTCCGGAAAATAATGGGTACTCGCGCTTATAAGGCAATGCGCAGGGTATGGAGACGCTATTTTGGTCCAGTTTAATCAAGATCGTTTTCAGCAACACAGCTGCAGAGCCTGACAGAGTTTAATGCTTGTGCTTGTCGGTGCTCAAAGTAAATTTGACCCTGGCTACCAGCGTGTAAGTGTATACATTTGACCTATCAAGAGATTGTTTACCCCCTAAGTACTTGAGTCCAGGATATACATGTATCTGTTAAGTACTCCAGAAACGTACTCTGGATCACCGTCAGTGGCTGCAAATGCATACCAGTGCTTGCAGACACCAGCCCTATATCTTATTTCGGAAATTAAGAAAACAATGTGACACTCACATTGCACTTATTTCTGCATAGCTAACTGAACCGAAGATACCTTTTCATGGATATTCACAACCAAACCGTTTTCAAAAGACAAGGTACCCAAATAGAGATCACCGTACCTTGAGGTGTGGTACTCTAACATGTAAGCAGAAATAGAACGGAGCTACGAGTCACATAATTAGCGTCAATGTTGAAGATAATTGCATCTTATTTCTGAGCTGAAAGCTCACACATATTCCCGATAAACCGTGTTAACGTTAAGATGTCACATATGAGGTCCCGAGATTACAGTTCAAGAGTATGCACAAACCATGGGGTTTAGTGTTTGATTACGCTTGCCTCTCCACTGTCTCTTCCTACTGTTTTGAGGGTTGTCAAGAGAGCTTGTAAAAAGAAACGCAGTTTCGCAAACAGGTTTATTTGAATGATTTGACAACTTGAAAAGGATTTGAATTGCTGGAAACGTCTCTGGAAATCACATGTAGGTTTGATTTTTGGGTAGACTTTTGGTTTTTAGCCTGGGAACTTGTGACAAATTGTTTGAGTTTTATTTTATATCCCATTTCTTAATTTGACCAGTTATGTACAAACTGGTATAGTGACATTCGAGGAAAACGTTATCCCCGACAACGTCCTAGGCTTTGATTACTCAACACGTCAGGATTGCCCTGTAGAAAATGTCGCTAGCGTTTGAGTCTGGGGCCAGACAGTATCATCAGACAATCTCCTCTCTTGGCACGGAAAAGGTTGTGGAGAAAGTTACGGTAGAACATAGTAAAAAGAGACATACTATTTTGTAAAAGACTCTTTGGCTTCTTTTGGCTTTCTAGAGACGCAAACTACTGTCTCATTTCGTTTTGTCTTTTAAAATTACAGTTAACTGAAGTAAGTTTATGATTTTTTCCCTTCTTTCTGGGAAGTTGAGAAGAAAAGGAAGAAAAAAGGGGGGGAAAATAAGGGGGAGGGGGTACGGATATATACAAAATTCCTGTTATCTTTTTATTCACCGTTATACCGTCGATCTATGCGTAAGCAGAAAGCAAACTGTATGCTTTCATGTCTGAGGGAATACACATTCGTTTGTGTGTTTCAGTCTCGCAATAATGAGAATGTGAGAGAGAGCTTTTTTCCTCCTGTAGTGCACGTGAACTTAATCACTCGATCGAGACTGATGAATTGTTTAAATAACCAAGAAAAACTTGCAGAATACCCCATTACCCAATTGATCTTCCTCACATCAGCTGGGCAGGAAAGAGGTCGAAATGATCGAGGCTAGGGCAGAAATGTAGATGATGATCCACCCAAAAAAGCCGTTCTGTATTTTTCATTTTCCTTTTTTTAAAAATCAGAAACAAACCGTGACTGTGGGTGGATCAAAATGTGGGTGGGGCTCGGAATTGGGGTTAGGTGAAGTTCAAAGGTAAGATCCCCTCAGTTCAGAAAAAAGCCTAGATAAGCGTGAGTGTGTGTGCTTTGTGAAGAAAGTGTGTCATGAACTTTCACACCATTGTCTGGGCTTGAAGAGCATTCGCTCATCCTACTACAGTTTTCGAGAGTTTAAAAAAAAATCTTTTCTTTCTTTTTTTTTTTTTTTCACGAAAAGAGTTTCGTAAAAAGGGACCATGGAAACAAGCCTTTGCTGAGCTCGAAAGACATTTGATTGGCTGTCAGGTTATTATCTTTTTTATGGTAAGTGTATTACGGCGCTCGCAACTGCATAAGATAATATGAGCGCGCGGGACACATTTAACATTTTAATTTGGTAGGAAATTTTGAATTTTGCCCGGGTGTCGGCCGAAGCCTAATCTTATCGATTTTGGGCAACTAAAGGGATCTTTAACGAGCGCAACTTGCACACGAGACCTCTGAGATTTTTTGCACTTATCGGAGACGGTTTGTTGTAGACCTTTCCTACCATAAGATACGGGGTATGGTTGAAAGACAGCAGTAAGAAGGAGCCAAGAAGTAGCATTAGAAAGGCTGCAGAAAGAGTCAGGTGACCAGAGGAGGGGACAGAGGTGATGAAAGCAGACGACAGAACATTTGTTAGAGAGCAGGAAATGATGTGAAAGGAGAACATTTCAAAGAAGATAAGTAATCGTCGCTATCCTGCTTCGAACCCGGGACCTATTAAATGAGAGGCGACTTTTAGACCACGACAGCCCCAGGATAAGTATCGGTATAGACGGTGACAACAGTGATTGGTTAAACAAGCACATGGGGGTGGTGTCTCCAGCCCTTCAACCCTTCAGCCCTTCACTACTTTCAGCCACAAGACAAAAAATTAGTGGAGATCACCCAGAAGTGACTCAGTAACATTAATTTTCGGTGTCAGATTATCAAGTATTTGGAACGAAGACAAGTGGAAATACAAATAAGAAATTGCTCTCTTTCACTTTACACAACTAAAGTTAGACAAGAGTAAGACAACAACAACCACAACAACAACAACAAGAATAACCACCACCACCACCACCACCACCACAACAACAACAACAACAATAACAACAACAACAACAACAACAGCAACAGCAGCAACCGAAACCAGTATTTTTCAAAAGTAGTTAGCTCTTTATGTCAGTGTGTTTTCGGATCCGTAATGTGGGATATCCATTCATCTATTTGGGTCTATACTCAATCATCATGACACTAAGTCGGACTGTCCAATGTACATTTATCAGACAGAAATCGTTTTGCACAAACTATGAATGCGGCATAGGAAATTGTGACAAATTGATTACATCACACATGTGTATTCTAATAAATACCCAGCACTTTGATCAAATGGAAAAGCATGTACAGTAAAATCCATATAACAAACCCTTGATTAAAAAGTACATTTTTTTCAAAGGTTTCATGATTCACTTAAATAGCATTATTATAGTTGTTAACAAAAAAAATATGCCATTATTATTGCCATTTTCATTACCATTCTTACATTGTTGCATTATTCATTATATTTTTAAAATGATTTTCCTTATAATCGTTATAATCAGTATAATTATCATCGTTTTCATTAAATGTATCCTTTAAAAAATAGTCATGCCATTGCGTCTATTAAAATAATAACACGGTGTATTTAAAAACCAGGATAACAACAACAAGTGTTGGTGGTGATGATGATGATGATGATGATGATGATGATGATGATGATGATGATGATGATGATGATGATGATGATGACGACGACGACGATGATGATGATGATGATGATGATGATGATGATGATGATGATGATGATGATGATGATGATGATGATGATGATGATGATGATAACAGAAATAATAGCAACAAGAACAAGAACAACAACAATAACGATAATAAAAATAATAAATACACAATAATAAGTATAAATAATAATGATAATAATAATAATAATAATAATAATAATAATAATAATAATAATAATAATAATAATAATAATAATAATAATAAATAATAATAATACTAACAATAGTAATAATAACAATAATAATAATGTGATCATGCATAGATTATTTTTCCCTGCAGCAAAAACAATTTGAGTCCGCTCCCCAGTTACCTAAACTTAATAGATCTACGTTGATGAAATGATCGATAAATGAATATGTAGATAAATAAGCATATGAACAAATAAACAAATAACTTCAACACCCTTTGAATAATACTCTAATCACTTTCTAACGAACGTTTTAAGAAGATTCTCTACAGGGTTTTTTGGTTTGTTTGTTGCTTTTTTTTTTTTTTAAAGAGCATTTACTTTCAGAATACATTGCTGCACTTCAATCATGGAATTTCAGCGTTTCAAATTAGGGAGAACATGAAACTAGATTATGCCTTTTGGACTTTAAAAAATCCCTACTTATTATACAATTCCAAACGGATCTAAATTCGGAACTCGAGATTATGAAAATTTACCCCAAAGACACCTGGGAGGTATAATTTTCTTACTGGCGAGCATGCCAACATACATGGCTGGATGTTGAGTGATTTGACTTTTGCTTAGAATGACTCAATGATGAAGGGCGCCCATCTTTTGTGGTAACTGAAGAGAATGTACCCATAGTGAAGAAACTGGTTCTACAAGACAGACGTATAACTATTAAATAGCTCTCAAGTGAAACGAAAATCAGTGTATGGTCAATTGAAACGATTCTCCATGACCATCTTAACATGAGTAAGGTGTCTGTGCGGTGGATACCCCGCCTTTTGACAAGTTAGCAAAAGAAGAAAAGGGTTGAGTCCTGCAAAACTCTCCTTCGAATAGTCCAATGACACAAATTTCTTTATAAGCATGGTGGCTATGAATGAAACATGGATTTATCATTTTGATCCAGAACAAAAAATGTCCTCCATGCAATGAAAAACCCCTTCTTCTCCCTCACCGAAGGAGGCAAAGGTAACACCGTCAAGTGGAAAGGTCATGCTCTCGTGATTCTTTGATTGTGAAGGCATCACCATGACTGACTACTTGGAAAATGGAAAAACAGTCACAGGAGACTACTACTCGCGCCTGCTGATAAAATTGCGTTGGAATTGGTGAGAAAACGGCGTGCAAAACTCCGTAAAGGGGTCCTCCTGCGGCACGACAACGCCCCTGCGCACTACTGGCCCTAGGCACAACAAGCAGACAAGACAGTAAAACAGTGCGGTATTGAAATTCTGCCACATCCAGCTTATTCACCAGACCTAGCCCCCTCAGACTTTTTTCCTTTTCTAATCTTAAAAAAAATATCTCCCAAAGGACATCGTTTCCGTGACAACGAGGACGCCATTGAAGCTGTTGTAGACTAGTTAGGGGCCCATTCTGGGTCATTTTTCTCTCAAGGACTTTGAAGGTCAAAAGAGAGGTGGCAGAAATGTGATACTCTGCGGGGTGACTACGTAGAGAAACAAAAGTATGTGTGCCAAGTTACAAAGCTCTATCTGCATTCCTTAATGCTTAGACCAAAGACTTCTTGAACCCCCTGGTAAGTAGGCTATTTGTAGAATCATTTATAACGAAAAGGCTTATTATACTCGATGACATGACGATAACTTGAGTGGGTGTTTCAGTCGACCGAATAAAATTTGTTTGACAATTCTAACTTCACGGTCAAAGCAGCTTCAGTTTCAAGGTGGATTTTCTTCGGGTGTGCATTCATTTGCAAATGTCTCGATTCGGAATATTTTCAGGTGGTTTAATTGGACCAGTTTTGAGCTAATTGGTACGTTGACCTTTACTATACAGTGAATGAAAGCAGAGTTTCGGTGAAAATTATATTAGTATCTGAGCACACGACCTACACAGTAGCACACGACATTTCTGATTTGTAGAACATTTGCTAAAGTTAATGATACGCAGAGACTGGGAAAAGAAATAATGGAGTCAAACCTTTCAAGGCGTTTCTTATTTATGACACACACACACACACACGCACGCACACACACACACACACACATGCACACACACACACACACACACACACACACACACACACACATACACACACATATATACATATATATATATATATATATATATATATATATATATATATATATATAATACATATATATAAATACAATATAAGTAAAAATATGATATATATGATATATCTTATCTATAATCTATCTATCTATCTATCTATCTATCTATCTATCTATCTATCTATCTATCTATCTATCTATCTATCTATCTATCTATCTATCTATCTACCAATCCTTCTTGGTTGAACAGACTTCGAGTGTTTCGCGTTAACCTTAATTTGTCATTTAAATTATTGAGCTCACCGCCTAACCTTTCCCCGCCCCCCCAAGTTTTGTTTTGTTTTGTTTTAATGATATTTTAGCTAAAGTAAAACAGTATCATACATTAGAGCAAAAAAAGAAAAACTATATCAGCTTACCATTGTGCAGTAATTGTTAAAAGATATCGTTTGTTCCCGGATTTGAATTGTTTGGAAAAAAAACTCCTTTTGTTTTATCTTTTTCTCCAGACTGATCAAAATGTTTAAAGTGGCTTGACGTAATGCCATAATGGAATAAAATTTGGGAATGAAAAGCTCTTATAGCGGATTTTAATATAGAGACCACACTCTTTTTAAAAGTATTTAGCACATTCAGTTCAGTCACATTAAAAACGTTTCATTAAAAGAAATGTATCGACCGCCATAGTTCTTTGTCAATCGTGTCTCAAGGTATTCATTTGAATAAGTATGTTTTTGAACACCTATGTCTCGCCTACATAAGTCAATGACACGTTCTGAACATTCAAACCTGGACAAGAAAGTGTGATATTTACTTTGTTGCATCGGTTCTTTTTTCTTTTTTCTTTCCATATTTTCGTGAAGCATGGAACCAGACGCCCAGCTTTTGAAATCGTATGTGTCACGACGCAGTGGAACCAGGTGCTCATCAATTTTGGCGCATATTAAGGAGTTATTGGTATCGTCTTAAAGGTTGTTCATTTGCCTTGCTTTCTATAAAAAAAAATATCCATTTATCTTGAATAGCAGCCGAGAAAGGTGTTGAGCCGAAAAACAATAATTGGAAAAAAACATTTCCAAACTGGCCGAAAAAGTCGATTTCTGGGATGTTATAATTTTGACGAGCGCCTTAATTCCTCTCGACGCCTCACATATTTCTGTGTCTCTTAGGGCATCAACTCCACTAGAACCAAACCCCATACCACAAAGTCGCCTCGCGCTAGTTCTAGATGACGCATCTCCAGACCACAAAGTGACGCAAAGGCACATCATAATAAAAATGTGAGGAAAAATAATTCACCGAATATTCTATATTCTTTGAAAAGTGTTTAATACCCCCATCGACACAATTTAGATCATTTAGGAGGCGGGCTAGGGCCAACCCGGGTTGAGATGGTTACAACGTACCAGCAGAAAGACCGAAATTCTCGACAAACATTACTCCCCACTCGGGAATCGAACTTGGGTCTCCTGCGAGCGATGGGGAAGCGCCTAACTGCTACACCATAAACGACGTAAATATTCTATGAATATGATAGGATGAAAGGTTATGTGAGATGAAACTATGGTAAGTCATTTAATTAAAATGCATTTATCATTGATTAAATTGCGCTGAGCGGTGTGTCCATTTCTATGTGGACAAAATACCGGTAGCACATTTGGGAATGTTCGCACAATAATAAGGAGTTGATTCGTTCAGGTTATTGATACTGAGTTGCATTTTCGAAAAGCCTTGACTGTTATTTTACAAAAATTCACATTGCAAGATATCATGATGTAGTGGGGAATAGTTAGAGTCGGGTCATTAT
Organism: Aplysia californica; assembly: GCF_000002075.1. Lineage (NCBI taxonomy): Eukaryota > Metazoa > Mollusca > Gastropoda > Aplysiida > Aplysiidae > Aplysia > Aplysia californica. The sequence continues at coordinate 482,041 of NW_004797747.1, forward strand.
TGACCAACATTATTATGAGGAGAAACTGGTCACCTGAAAATGAATCCACGAGTTTAGAATCGGTCCTAAACAAATTTTATAAGGAAACGAGACAACTTAACGCAACTTCCGGGATTGAAAATCTTAAAGACTAACATTCCAAAGAGGAGACAGCGAAAGGAAGACGAAAAAGGAAGGGGGAGTGGAAAGAGAGAGAGAGGG